>NW_027616745.1:0-196867 GCF_964187855.1 Myxine glutinosa
TTTTCAACACTAACACAAGTGCGAAAAGTGGTTTCCTTCACCAACACCAGTGCGAAAAGTGGTTTTTCAACACTAACACAAGTGCTAAAAGTGGTTTTTCCACACTAATGCAAGTGCAAAAGTGGTTTCCTGCACCAACACAAGTGCGAAAAGTGGTTTTTCAACACTAACACAAGTGCGAAAAGTGGTTTTTCAACACTATCACAAGTGCAAAAAGTGTTTTTTCCACACTAATACAAGTGCAAAAGTGGTTTCCTGCACCAACACAGGTGTGAAAAGTGGTTTCCTTCACTAACACATGTGCGAAAAGTGGGTTTTCCACGTTAACACAAGTGCGAAAAGTGGTTTCCTTCACCAACACCAGTGCGAAAAGTGGTTTTTCAACACTAACACAAGTGCGAAAAGTGGTTTTCCACACTAATACAAGTGCAAAAGTGGTTTCCTGCACCAACACAAGTGCGAAAAGTGGTTTTTCAACACTAACACAAGTGCGAAAAGTGGTTTTTCAACACTAACACAAGTGCGAAAAGTGGTTTTTCCACACTAATACAAGTGCAAAAGTGGTTTCCTGCACCAACACAAGTGCGAAATGTGGTTTTTCAACACTAACACAAGTGCAAAAAGTGGTTTTTCAACACTATCACAAGTGCAAAAAGTGTTTTGTCCACACTAATACAAGTGCAAAAGTGGTTTCCTGCACCAACACAAGTGCGAAAAGTGGTTTTTCAACACTAACGCAAGTGCGAAAAGTGTTTTTTCAACACTATCACAAGTGCAAAAAGTGTTTTTTCCACACTAATACAAGTGCAAAAGTGGTTTCCTGCACCAAAACAAGTGCGAAAAGTGGTTTTCAACACTAACACAAGTGCGAAAAGTGGTTTTTCATCACTATCACAAGTGCAAAAAGTGTTTTTTCCACACTAATACAAGCGTAAAAGTGGTTTCCTGCACCAACACAAGTCGGAAAAGTGGATTTTCAACACTAACACAAGTGCGAAAAGTGGGTTTTCAACACTAACACAAGTGCGAAAAGTGGTTTCCTTCACTAAAACAAGTGCGAAAAGTGGTTTTTCAAAACTAACACAAGTGCGAAAAGTGGTTTCCTTCACCAACACCAGTGCGAAAAGTGGATTTTCAACACTAACACAAGTGCGAAAAGTGGTTTTTCCACACTTATACAAGTGCAAAAGTGGTTTCCTGCACCAACACAAGTGCGAAAAGTGGTTTTACAACACTGTGCGAAAAGTGGTTTCCTTCACTAACACATGTGCGAAAAGTGGGTTTTCAACACTAACACAAGTGCGAAAAGTGGTTTCCTTCACTAACACATGTGCGAAAAGTGGGTTTTCAACACTAACACAAGTGCGAAAAGTGGTTTCCTTCACTAACACATGTGCGAAATGTGGTTTTTCAACACTAACACAAGTGCAAAAAGTGGTTTTTCAACACTATCACAAGTGCAAAAGTGGTTTCCTGCACCAACACAAGTGCGAAATGTGGTTTTTCAACACTAACACAAGTGCAAAAAGTGGTTTTTCAACACTATCACAAGTGCAAAAAGTGTTTTGTCCACACTAATACAAGTGCAAAAGTGGTTTCCTGCACCAACACAAGTGCGAAAAGTGGTTTTTCAACACTAACGCAAGTGCGAAAAGTGGTTTTTCAACACTATCACAAGTGCAAAAAGTGTTTTTTCCACACTAATACAAGTGCAAAAGTGGTTTCCTGCACCAACACAAGTGTGAAAAGTGGTTTCCTTCACTAACACATGTGCGAAAAGTGGGGTTTCCACATTAACACAAGTGCGAAAAGTGGTTTCCTTCACCAACACCAGTGCGAAAAGTGGTTTTTCAACACTAACACAAGTGCGAAAAGTGGTTTTTCCACACTAATACAAGTGCAAAACTGGTTTCCTGCACCAACACAAGTGCGAAAAGTGGTTTTTCAACACTAACACAAGTGCGAAAAGTGGTTTTTCAACACTAACACAAGTGCGAAAAGTGGTTTTTCCACACTAATACAAGTGCAAAAGTGGTTTCCTGCACCAACACAAGTGCGAAATGTGGTTTTTCAACACTAACACAAGTGCAAAAAGTGGTTTTTCAACACTATCACAAGTGCAAAAAGTGTTTTGTCCACACTAATACAAGTGCAAAAGTGGTTTCCTGCACCAACACAAGTGCGAAAAGTGGTTTTTCAACACTAACGCAAGTGCGAAAAGTGGTTTTTCAACACTATCACAAGTGCAAAAAGTGTTTTTTCCACACTAATGCAAGTGCAAAAGTGGTTTCCTGCACCAAAACAAGTGCGAAAAGTGGTTTTTCAACACTAACACAAGTGCGAAAAGTGGTTTTTCAACACTATAACAAGTGTAAAAAGTGTTTTTTCCACACTAATACAAGTGCGAAAAGTGGTTTCCTTCACTAACACATGTGCGAAAAGTGGGTTTTCAACACTATCACAAGTGCGAAAAGTGGTTTTTTCACACTAATTCAAGTGCAAAAGTGGTTTCCTGCACCAACACAAGTGCGAAAAGTGGTTTTTCAACACTAACACGAGTGCGAAAAGTGGTTTTTCAACACTAACACAAGTGCGAAAAGTGGTTTCCTTCACTAACACATGTGCGAAAAGTGGGTTTTCAACACGAACACAAATGCAAAAAGTGGTTTTTCAACACCAACACAAGTGCGAAAACTAGTTTTTCAACACTAACACAAGTGCGAAAAGTGGTTTCCTACACCAACACAAGTGCGAAAAGTGGGTTTTCAACACTAACACAAGTGCGAAAAGTGGTTTCCTTCACTAACACAAGTGCGAAAAGTGGTTTTTCAAAACGAACACAAGTGTGAAAAGTGGTTTCCTTCACCAACACCAGTGCGAAAAGTGGTTTTTCAACACTAACACAAGTGCGAAAAGTGGTTTTTCCACACTTATACATGTGCAAAAGTGGTTTCCTGCACCAACACAAGTGCGAAAAGTGGTTTTTCAACACTGTGCGAAAAGTGGTTTCCTTCACTAACACATGTGCGAAAAGTGGGTTTTCAACACTAACACAAGTGCGAAAAGTGGTTTCCTTCACTAACACATGTGCGAAAAGTGGGTTTTCAACACTAACACAAGTGCGAAAAGTGGTTTCCTTCACCAACACCAGTGCGAAAAGTGGTTTTTCAACACTAACACAAGTGCTAAAAGTGGTTTTTCCACACTAATGCAAGTGCAAAAGTGGTTTCCTGCACCAACACAAGTGCGAAAAGTGGTTTTTCAACACTAACACAAGTGCGAAAAGTGGTTTTTCAACACTATCACAAGTGCAAAAAGTGTTTTTTCCACACTAATACAAGTGCAAAAGTGGTTTCCTGCACCAACACAGGTGTGAAAAGTGGTTTCCTTCACTAACACATGTGCGAAAAGTGGGTTTTCCACATTAACACAAGTGCGAAAAGTGGTTTCCTGCACCAACACAAGTGCGAAAAGTGGTTTTTCAACACTAACACAAGTGCGAAAAGTGGTTTTTCAACACTAACACAAGTGCGAAAAGTGTTTTGTCCACACTAATACAAGTGCAAAAGTGGTTTCCTGCACCAACACAAGTGCGAAAAGTGGTTTTTCAACACTAACGCAAGTGCGAAAAGTGTTTTTTCAACACTATCACAAGTGCAAAAAGTGTTTTTTCCACACTAATACAAGTGCAAAAGTGGTTTCCTGCACCAAAACAAGTGCGAAAAGTGGTTTTTCAACACTAACACAAGTGCGAAAAGTGGTTTTTTCATCACTATCACAAGTGCAAAAAGTGTTTTTTCCACACTAATACAAGCGTAAAAGTGGTTTCCTGCACCAACACAAGTCGGAAAAGTGGATTTTCAACACTAACACAAGTGCGAAAAGTGGGTTTTCAACACTAACACAAGTGCGAAAAGTGGTTTCCTTCACTAACACATGTGCGAAAAGTGTGTTTTCAACACTAACACAAGTGCGAAAAGTGGTTTCCTTCACCAACACCAGTGCGAAAAGTGGTTTTTCAACACTAACACAAGTGCGAAAAGTGGTTTTTCCACACTAATGCAAGTGCAAAAGTGGTTTCCTGCTCCATCACAAGTGCGAAAAGTGGTTTTTCAACACTAACACAAGTGCGAAAAGTGGTTTTTAAACACTATCACAAGTGCAAAAAGTGTTTTTTCCACACTAATACAAGTGCAAAAGTGGTTTCCTTCACCAACACCAGTGCGAAAAGTGGTTTTTCAACACTAACACAAGTGCGAAAAGTGGTTTTTCCACACTAATACAAGTGCAAAAGTGTTTCCTGCACCAACACAAGTGCGAAAAGTGGTTTTTCAACACTAATACAAGTGCGAAAAGTGGTTTCCTTCACTAACACATGTGCGAAAAGTGGGTTTTCAACTCTAACACAAGTGCGAAAAGTGGTTTCCTTCACCAACACCAGTGCGAAAAGTTGTTTTTCAACACTAACACAAGTGCGAAAAGTGGTTTTTCCACACTAATACAAGTGCAAAAGTGGTTTCCTGCACCAACACAAGTGCGAAATGTGGTTTCCTTCACTAACACGTGCGAAAAGTGGGTTTTCAACACTAACACAAGTGCGAAAAGTGGTTTCCTTCACCAACAGCAGTGCGAAAAGTGGTTTTTCAACACTAACACAAGTGCGAAAAGTGGTTTTTCAACACTAACACAAGTGCGAAAAGTTGTTTTTCAACACTATCACAAGTGCAAAAAGTGTTTTTTCCACACTAATACAAGTGCAAAAGTGGTTTCCTGCACCAACACAAGTGCGAAAAGTGGTTTCCTTCACTAACACATGTGCGAAAAGTGGGTTTTCAACACTAACACAAGTGCGAAAAGAGGTTTCCTTCACCAACACCAGTGCGAAAAGTGGTTTTTCAACACTAACACAAGTGCGAAAAGTGGTTTTTCAACACTATCACAAGTGCAAAAAGTGTTTTTTCCACACTAATACAAGTGCAAAAGTGGTTTCCTGCACCAACACAAGTGCGAAAAGTGGTTTCCTTCACTAACACATGTGCGAAAAGTGGGTTTTCAACACTAACACAAGTGCGAAAAGTGATTTCCTTCACCAACACCAGTGCGAAAAGTGGTTTTTCAACACTAACACAAGCGCGAAAAGTGGTTTTTCCACACTAATACAAGTGCAAAAGTGGTTTCCTGCACCAACACAAGTGCGAAAAGTGTTTTTTCAACACTAACACAAGTGCGAAAAGTGGTTTTTCCACACTAATACAAGTGCAAAAGTGGTTTCCTGCACCAACACAAGTGCGAAAAGTGGTTTTTCAACACTAACACAAGTGCGAAAAGTGGTTTTTCAACACTAACACAAGTGCGAAAAGTGGTTTTTCCACACTAATACAAGTGCAAAAGTGGTTTCCTGCACCAACACAAGTGCGAAATGTGGTTTTTCAACACTAACACAAGTGCAAAAAGTGGTTTTTCAACACTATCACAAGTGCAAAAAGTGTTTTGTCCACACTAATACAAGTGCAAAAGTGGTTTCCTGCACCAACACAAGTGCGAAAAGTGGTTTTTCAACACTAACGCAAGTGCGAAAAGTGATTTTTCAACACTATCACAAGTGCAAAAAGTGTTTTTTCCACACTAATACAAGTGCAAAAGTGGTTTCCTGCACCAAAACAAGTGCGAAAAGTGGTTTTTCAACACTAACACAAGTGCGAAAAGTGGTTTTTCAACACTATCACAAGTGCAAAAAGTGTTTTTTCCACACTAATACAAGTGCAAAAGTGGTTTCCTGCACCAACACAAGTGCGAAAAGTGGTTTCCTTCACTAACACATGTGCGAAAAGTGCGTTTTCAACACTATCACAAGTGCGAAAAGTGGTTTTTCCACACTAATTCAAGTGCAAAAGTGGTTTCCTGCACCAACACAAGTGTGAAAAGTGGTTTCCTTCACTAACACATGTGCGAAAAGTGGGTTTTCCACATTAACACAAGTGTGAAAAGTGGTTTCCTTCACCAACACCAGTGCGAAAAGTGGTTTTTCAACACTAACACAAGTGCGAAAAGTGGTTTTCCACACTAATACAAGTGCAAAAGTGGTTTCCTGCACCAACACAAGTGCGAAAAGTGGTTTTTCAACACTAACACAAGTGCGAAAAGTGGTTTTTCAACACTAACACAAGTGCGAAAAGTGGTTTTTCCACACTAATACAAGTGCAAAAGTGGTTTCCTGCACCAACACAAGTGCGAAATGTGGTTTTTCAACACTAACACAAGTGCAAAAAGTGGTTTTTCAACACTATCACAAGTGCAAAAAGTGTTTTGTCCACACTAATACAAGTGCAAAAGTGGTTTCCTGCACCAACACAAGTGCGAAAAGTGGTTTTTCAACACTAACGCAAGTGCGAAAAGTGTTTTTTCAACACTATCACAAGTGCAAAAAGTGTTTTTTCCACACTAATACAAGTGCAAAAGTGGTTTCCTGCACCAAAACAAGTGCGAAAAGTGGTTTTCAACACTAACACAAGTGCGAAAAGTGGTTTTTCATCACTATCACACGTGCAAAAAGTGTTTTTTCCACACTAATACAAGCGTAAAAGTGGTTTCCTGCACCAACACAAGTCGGAAAAGTGGATTTTCAACACTAACACAAGTGCGAAAAGTGGGTTTTCAACACTAACACAAGTGCGAAAAGTGGTTTCCTTCACTAACACAAGTGCGAAAAGTGGTTTTTCAAAACTAACACAAGTGCGAAAAGTGGTTTCCTTCACCAACACCAGTGCGAAAAGTGGATTTTCAACACTAACACAAGTGCGAAAAGTGGTTTTTCAACACTAACACAAGTGCGAAAAGTGGTTTTTCAACACTAACACAAGTGCGAAAAGTGGTTTTTCAACACTAACACAAGTGCGAAAAGTGGTTTTTCAACACTAACACAAGTGCGAAAAGTGGTTTTTCAACACTAACACAAGTGCGAAAAGTGGTTTTTCAACACTAACACAAGTGCGAAAAGTGTTTTTTCCACACTAATACAAGTGCAAAAGTGGTTTCCTGCACCAACACAAGTGCGAAAAGTGGTTTTTCAACATTAACACAAGTGCGAAAAGTGGTTTTTCAACACTAACACACGTGCAAAAGTGGTTTCCTGCACCAACACAAGTGCGAAAAGTGGTTTTTCAACACCAACACAAGTGCGAAAATTGGTTTTTCAACACTAACACAAGTGCGAAAAGTGGTTTTTCAACACTAACACAAGTGCGAAAAGTGGTTTTTCAACACTAACACAAGTGCGAAAAGTGGTTTTTCAACACTAACACAAGTGCGAAAAGTGTTTTTTCCACACTAATACAAGTGCAAAAGTGGTTTCCTGCACCAACACAAGTGCGAAAAGTGGTTTTTCAACATTAACACAAGTGCGAAAAGTGGTTTTTCAACACTAACACACGTGCAAAAGTGGTTTCCTGCACCAACACAAGTGCGAAAAGTGGTTTTTCAACACCAACACAAGTGCGAAAAGTGGTTTTTCAACACTAACACAAGTGTGAAAAGTGGTTTTTCAACACTATCACAAGTGCAAAAAGTGTTTTTTCCACACTAATACAAGTGCAAAAGTGGTTTCCTGCACCAACACAAGTGCGAAAAGTGGTTTTTCAACACTAACACAAGTGCGAAAAGTGGTTTTTCAACACTAACACAAGTGCGAAAAGTGGTTTTTCAACACTATCACAAGTGCAAAAAGTGTTTTTTCCACACTAATACAAGTGCAAAAGTGGTTTCCTGCACCAACACAAGTGCGAAAAGTGGTTTATCAACACTAACACAAGTGCGAAAAGTGGTTTTTCAACACTATCACAAGTGCAAAAAGTGTTTTTTCCACACTAATACAAGTGCAAAAGTGGTTTCCTGCACCAACACAAGTGCGAAAAGTGGTTTTTCAACACTAACACAAGTGCGAAAAGTGGTTTTTCAACACTACCATAAGTGCAAAAAGTGTTTTTTCCACACTAATACAAGTGCAAAAGTGGTTTCCTGCACCAACACAAGTGCGAAATGTGGTTTTTCAACACTAACACAAGTGCGAAAAGTGGTTTTTCAACACTATCACAAGTGCAAAAAGTGTTTTTTCTACACTAATACAAGTGCAAAAGTGGTTTCCTGCACCAACACAAGTGCGAAAAGTGGTTTTTCAACACTAACACAAGTGCGAAAAGTGGTTTTTCAACACTAACACAAGTGCGAAAAGTGGTTTTCCACACTAATACAAGTAGAAAAGTGGTTTCCTGCACCAACACAAGTGCGAAAAGTGGTTTTTCAACACTAACACAAGTGCGAAAAGTGGGTTTTCAACACTATCACAAGTGCAAAAAGTGTTTTTTCCACACTAATACAAGTGCAAAATTGGTTTCCTGCACCAACACAAGTGCGAAAAGGGGTTTTTCAACACTAACACAAATGCAAAAAGTGGTTTTTCAACACTAACACAAGTGCAAAAAGTGTTTTTTCCACACTAATACAAGTGCAAAAGTGGTTTCCTGCACCAACACAAGTGCGAAAAGTGGTTTTTCAACACTAACACAAGTTCAAAAAGTGGTTTTTCAACACTATCACAAGTGCAAAAAGTGTTTTTTCCACACTAATACAAGTGCAAAAGTGGTTTCCTGCACCAACTTTAGTGTGAAAAGTGGTTTTACAACACTAACACAAGTGCGAAAAGTGGTTTTTCTACACTAATACAAGTGCGAGAAGTGGTTTTCCCACACTAATACAAGTGCAAAAGTGGTTTCCTGCACCAACACAAGTGCGAAAAGTGGTTTTTCAACACTAACACAAGTGCGAAAAGTGGTTTTACAACACTAACACAAGTGCGAAAAGTGGTTTTTCTACACTAATACAAGTGCGAGAAGTGGTTTTCCCACACTAATACAAGTGCAAAAGTGGTTTCCTGCACCAACACAAGTGCGAAAAGTGGTTTTTCAACACTAACACAAGTGCGAAAAGTGGTTTTTCAACACTAACACAAGTGCGAAAAGTGGTTTTTCAACACTAACACAAGTGCGAAAAGTGGTTTTTCAACACTAACACAAGTGCGAAAAGTGGTTTTTCAACACTAACACAAGTGCGAAAAGTGTTTTTTCCACACAAATACAAGTGCAAAAGTGGTTTCCTGCACCAACACAAGTGCGAAGTGGTTTTTCAACACTAACACAAGTGCAAAAAGTGGTTTTTCAACACTAACACAAGTGCAAAAGTGGTTTCCTGCACCAACACAAGTGCGAAAAGTGGTTTTCCAACACTAACACAAGTGCGAAAAGTGGTTTTTCCACACTAATACAAGTGCAAAAGTGGTTTCCTGCACCAACCCAGGGGCGAAAAGTGGTTTTTCAACACTAACACAAGTGCGAAAAGTGGTTTTTCAACACTAACACAAGTGCGAAAAGTGTTTTTTCCACACTAATACAAGTGCAAAAGTGGTTTCCTGCACCAACATAAGTGCGAAGGGTGGTTTTTCAATACTAACACAAGTGCGAAAAGTGGTTTTTCAACACTAAAACAAGTGCGAAAAGTGGTTTTTCAACACTAACACAAGTGCGAAAAGTGGTTTTTCAACACTAACACAAGTGCGAAATGTGTTTTTTCCACACTAATACAAGTGCAAAAGTGGTTTCCTGCACCAACACATGTGCGAAAAGTGGTTTTTCAACACTAACACAAGTGCGAAAAGTGGTTTTTCAACACTAACACAAGTGCGAAAGTGGTTTTTCCACACTAATACAAGTGCAAAAGTGGTTTCCTGCACCAACACAAGTGCGAAAAGTGGTTTTTCAACACTAACACAAGTGCGAAAAGTGGTTTTTCAACACAAACACAAGTGTGAAAAGTGGTTTTTCAACACTAACACAAGTGCGAAAAGTGGTTTTCCACACTAATACAAGTGCAAAAGTGGTTTCCTGCACCAACACAAGTGCGAAAAGTGGTTTTTCAACACTAACACAAGTGCGAAAAGTGGTTTTTCAACACTAACACAAGTGCAAAAAGTGGTTTCCTTCACTAACACATGTGCGAAAAGTGGGTTTTCAACACTAACACAAGTGCGAAAAGTGGTTTTTCAACACTAACACAAGTGCGAAAAGTGGTTTCCTTCACCAACACCAGTGCGAAAAGTGGTTTTTCAACACTAACACAAGTGCGAAAAGTGGTTTTTCAACACTAATACAAGTGCGAAAAGTGGTTTCCTTCACTAACACATGTGCGAAAAGTGGGTTTTCAACTCTAACACAAGTGCGAAAAGTGGTTTCCTTCACCAACACCAGTGCGAAAAGTTGTTTTTCAACACTAACACAAGTGCGAAAAGTGGTTTTTCCACACTAATACAAGTGCAAAAGTGGTTTCCTGCACCAACACAAGTGCGAAAAGTGGTTTCCTTCACTAACACGTGCGGAAAGTGGGTTTTCAACACTAACACAAGTGCGAAAAGTGGTTTCCTTCACCAACAGCAGTGCGAAAAGTGGTTTTTCAACACTAACACAAGTGCGAAAAGTGGTTTCCTGCACCAACACAAGTGCGAAAAGTGGTTTTTCAACACTATCACAAGTGCAAAAAGTGTTTTTTCAACACTATCACAAGTGCAAAAAGTGTTTTTTCCACACTAATACAAGTGCAAAAGTGGTTTCCTGCACCAACACAAGTGTGAAAAGTGGTTTCCTTCACTAACACTTGTGCGAAAAGTGGGTTTTCCACATTAACACAAGTGCGAAAAGTGGTTTCCTTCACCAACACCAGTGCGAAAAGTGGTTTTTCAACACTAACACAAGTGCGAAAAGTGGTTTTTCCACACTAATACAAGTGCAAAAGTGGTTTCCTGCACCAACACAAGTGCGAAAAGTGGTTTTTCAACACTAACACAAGTGCGAAAAGTGGTTTTTCAACACTAACACAAGTGCGAAAAGTGGTTTTTCCACACTAATACAAGTGCAAAAGTGGTTTCCTGCACCAACACAAGTGCAAAATGTGGTTTTTCAACACTAACACAAGTGCAAAAAGTGGTTTTTCAACACTATCACAAGTGCAAAAAGTGTTTTGTCCACACTAATACAAGTGCAAAAGTGGTTTCCTGCACCAACACAAGTGCGAAAAGTGGTTTTTCAACACTAACGCAAGTGCGAAAAGTGGTTTTTCAACACTATCACAAGTGCAAAAAGTGTTTTTTCCACACTAATACAAGTGCAAAAGTGGTTTCCTGCACCAAAACAAGTGCGAAAAGTGGTTTTTCAACACTAACACAAGTGCGAAAAGTGGTTTTTCAACACTATCACAAGTGCAAAAAGTGTTTTTTCCACACTAATACAAGTGCAAAAGTGGTTTCCTGCACCAACACAAGTGCGAAAAGTGGTTTCCTTCACTAACACATGTGCGAAAAGTGCGTTTTCAACACTATCACAAGTGCGAAAAGTGGTTTTTCCACACTAATTCAAGTGCAAAAGTGGTTTCCTGCACCAACACAAGTGCGAAAAGTGGTTTTTCAACACTAACACGAGTGCGAAAAGTGGTTTTTCAACACTAACACAAGTGCGAAAAGTGGTTTCCTTCACTAACACATGTGCGAAAAGTGGGTTTTCAACACGAACACAAATGCGAAAAGTGGTTTTTCAAAACCAACACAAGTGCGAAAACTAGTTTTTCAACACTAACACAAGTGCGAAAAGTGGTTTCCTACACCAACACAAGTGGGAAAAGTGGATTTTCAACACTAACACAAGTGCGAAAAGTGGGTTTTCAACACGAACACAAGTGCGAAAAGTGGTTTCCTTCACTAACACAAGTGCGAAAAGTGGTTTTTCAAAACGAACACAAGTGTGAAAAGTGGTTTCCTTCACCAACACCAGTGCGAAAAGTGGTTTTTCAACACTAACACAAGTGCGAAAAGTGGTTTTTCCACACTTATACATGTGCAAAAGTGGTTTCCTGCACCAACACAAGTGCGAAAAGTGGTTTTTCAACACTGTGCGAAAAGTGGTTTCCTTCACTAACACATGTGCGAAAAGTGGGTTTTCAACACTAACACGAGTGCGAAAAGTGGTTTCCTTCACTAACACATGTGCGAAAAGTGGGTTTTCAACACTAACACAAGTGCGAAAAGTGGTTTCCTTCACCAACACCAGTGCGAAAAGTGGTTTTTCAACACTAACACAAGTGCTAAAAGTGGTTTTTCCACACTAATGCAAGTGCAAAAGTGGTTTCCTGCACCAACACAAGTGCGAAAAGTGGTTTTTCAACACTAACACAAGTGCGAAAAGTGGTTTTTCAACACTAACACAAGTGCGAAAAGTGGTTTTTCAACACTAACACAAGTGCGAAAGTGGTTTTTCCACACTAATACAAGTGCAAAAGTGGTTTCCTGCACCAACACAAGTGCGAAAAGTGGTTTTTCAACACTAACACAAGTGCGAAAAGTGGTTTTTCAACACTATGACAAGTGCAAAAAGTGTTTTTTCCACACTAATACAATTACAAAAGTGGTTTCCTGCACCAACACAAGTGCGAAAAGTGGTTTTTCAACACTAACACAAGTGCGAAAAGTGGTTTTTCAACACAAACACAAGTGTGAAAAGTGGTTTTTCAACACTAACACAAGTGCGAAAAGTGGTTTTCCACACTAATACAAGTGCAAAAGTGGTTTCCTGCACCAACACAAGTGCGAAAAGTGGTTTTTCAACACTAACACAAGTGCGAAAAGTGGTTTTTCAACACTAACACAAGTGCAAAAAGTGGTTTCCTTCACTAACACATGTGCGAAAAGTGGGTTTTCAACACTAACACAAGTGCGAAAAGTGGTTTTTCAACACTAACACAAGTGCGAAAAGTGGTTTCCTTCACCAACACCAGTGCGAAAAGTGGTTTTTCAACACTAACACAAGTGCGAAAAGTGGTTTTTCAACACTAATACAAGTGCGAAAAGTGGTTTCCTTCACTAACACATGTGCGAAAAGTGGGTTTTCAACTCTAACACAAGTGCGAAAAGTGGTTTCCTTCACCAACACCAGTGCGAAAAGTTGTTTTTCAACACTAACACAAGAGCGAAAAGTGGTTTTTCCACACTAATACAAGTGCAAAAGTGGTTTCCTGCACCAACACAAGTGCGAAAAGTGGTTTCCTTCACTAACACGTGCGAAAAGTGGGTTTTCAACACTAACACAAGTGCGAAAAGTGGTTTCCTTCACCAACAGCAGTGCGAAAAGTGGTTTTTCAACACTAACACAAGTGCGAAAAGTGGTTTCCTGCACCAACACAAGTGCGAAAAGTGGTTTTTCAACACTATCACAAGTGCAAAAAGTGTTTTTTCAACACTATCACAAGTGCAAAAAGTGTTTTTTCCACACTAATACAAGTGCAAAAGTGGTTTCCTGCACCAACACAAGTGTGAAAAGTGGTTTCCTTCACTAACACATGTGCGAAAAGTGGGTTTTCCACATTAACACAAGTGCGAAAAGTGGTTTCCTTCACCAACACCAGTGCGAAAAGTGGTTTTTCAACACTAACACAAGTGCGAAAAGTGGTTTTTCCACACTAATACAAGTGCAAAAGTGGTTTCCTGCACCAACACAAGTGCGAAAAGTGGTTTTTCAACACTAACACAAGTGCGAAAAGTGGTTTTTCAACACTAACACAAGTGCGAAAAGTGGTTTTTCCAGACTAATACAAGTGCAAAAGTGGTTTCCTGCACCAACACAAGTGCGAAATGTGGTTTTTCAACACTAACACAAGTGCAAAAAGTGGTTTTTCAACACTATCACAAGTGCAAAAAGTGTTTTGTCCACACTAATACAAGTGCAAAAGTGGTTTCCTGCACCAACACAAGTGCGAAAAGTGGTTTTTCAACACTAACGCAAGTGCGAAAAGTGGTTTTTCAACACTATCACAAGTGCAAAAAGTGTTTTTTCCACACTAATACAAGTGCAAAAGTGGTTTCCTCCACCAAAACAAGTGCGAAAAGTGGTTTTTCAACACTAACACAAGTGCGAAAAGTGGTTTTTCAACACTATCACAAGTGCAAAAAGTGTTTTTTCCACACTAATACAAGTGCAAAAGTGGTTTCCTGCACCAACACAAGTGCGAAAAGTGGTTTCCTTCACTAACACATGTGCGAAAAGTGCGTTTTCAACACTATCACAAGTGCGAAAAGTGGTTTTTCCACACTAATTCAAGTGCAAAAGTGGTTTCCTGCACCAACACAAGTGCGAAAAGTGGTTTTTCAACACTAACACGAGTGCGAAAAGTGGTTTTTCAACACTAACACAAGTGCGAAAAGTGGTTTCCTTCACTAACACATGTGCGAAAAGTGGGTTTTCAACACGAACACAAATGCGAAAAGTGGTTTTTCAAAACCAACACAAGTGCGAAAACTAGTTTTTCAACACTAACACAAGTGCGAAAAGTGGTTTCCTACACCAACACAAGTGGGAAAAGTGGATTTTCAACACTAACACAAGTGCGAAAAGTGGGTTTTCAACACGAACACAAGTGCGAAAAGTGGTTTCCTTCACTAACACAAGTGCGAAAAGTGGTTTTTCAAAACGAACACAAGTGTGAAAATTGGTTTCCTTCACCAACACCAGTGCGAAAAGTGGTTTTTCAACACTAACACAAGTGCGAAAAGTGGTTTTTCCACACTTATACATGTGCAAAAGTGGTTTCCTGCACCAACACAAGTGTGAAAAGTGGTTTTTCAACACTGTGCGAAAAGTGGTTTCCTTCACTAACACATGTGCGAAAAGTGGGTTTTCAACACTAACACGAGTGCGAAAAGTGGTTTCCTTCACTAACACATGTGCGAAAAGTGGGTTTTCAACACTAACACAAGTGCGAAAAGTGGTTTCCTTCACCAACACCAGTGCGAAAAGTGGTTTTTCAACACTAACACAAGTGCTAAAAGTGGTTTTTCCACACTAATGCAAGTGCAAAAGTGGTTTCCTGCACCAACACAAGTGCGAAAAGTGGTTTTTCAACACTAACACAAGTGCGAAAAGTGGTTTTTCAACACTATCACAAGTGCAAAAAGTGTTTTTTCCACACTAATACAAGTGCAAAAGTGGTTTCCTGCACCAACACAGGTGTGAAAAGTGGTTTCCTTCACTAACACATGTGCGAAAAGTGGGTTTTCCACATTAACACAAGTGCGAAAAGTGGTTTCCTTCACCAACACCAGTGCGAAAAGTGGTTTTTCAACACTAACACAAGTGCGAAAAGTGGTTTTTCCACACTAATACAAGCGCAAAAGTGGTTTCCTGCACCAACACAAGTGCGAAAAGTGGTTTTTCAACACTAACACAAGTGCGAAAAGTGGTTTTTCAACACTAACACAAGTGCGAAAAGTGGTTTTTCCACACTAATACAAGTGCAAAAGTGGTTTCCTGCACCAACACAAGTGCGAAATGTGGTTTTTCAACACTAACACAAGTGCAAAAAGTGGTTTTTCAACACTATCACAAGTGCAAAAAGTGTTTTGTCCACACTAATACAAGTGCAAAAGTGGTTTCCTGCACCAACACAAGTGCGAAAAGTGGTTTTTCAACACTAACGCAAGTGCGAAAAGTGTTTTTTCAACACTATCACAAGTGCAAAAAGTGTTTTTTCCACACTAATACAAGTGCAAAAGTGGTTTCCTGCACCAAAACAAGTGCGAAAAGTGGTTTTCAACACTAACACAAGTGCGAAAAGTGGTTTTTCATCACTATCACAAGTGCAAAAAGTGTTTTTTCCACACTAATACAAGCGTAAAAGTGGTTTCCTGCACCAACACAAGTCGGAAAAGTGGATTTTCAACACTAACACAAGTGCGAAAAGTGGGTTTTCAACACTAACACAAATGCGAAAAGTGGTTTCCTTCACTAACACAAGTGCGAAAAGTGGTTTTTCAAAACTAACACAAGTGCGAAAAGTGGTTTCCTTCACCAACACCAGTGCGAAAAGTGGTTTTTCAACACTAACACAAGTGCGAAAAGTGGTTTTTCCACACTTATACAAGTGCAAAAGTGGTTTCCTGCACCAACACAAGTGCGAAAAGTGGTTTTACAACACTGTGCGAAAAGTGGTTTCCTTCACTAACACATGTGCGAAAAGTGGGTTTTCAACACTAACACAAGTGCGAAAAGTGGTTTCCTTCACTAACACATGTGCGAAAAGTGGGTTTTCAACACTAACACAAGTGCGAAAAGTGGTTTCCTTCACTAACACATGTGCGAAATGTGGTTTTTCAACACTAACACAAGTGCAAAAAGTGGTTTTTCAACACTTATCACAAGTGCAAAAGTGGTTTCCTGCACCAACACAAGTGCGAAATGTGGTTTTTCAACACTAACACAAGTGCAAAAAGTGGTTTTTCAACACTATCACAAGTGCAAAAAGTGTTTTGTCCACACTAATACAAGTGCAAAAGTGGTTTCCTGCACCAACACAAGTGCGAAAAGTGGTTTTTCAACACTAACGCAAGTGCGAAAAGTGGTTTTTCAACACTATCACAAGTGCAAAAAGTGTTTTTTCCACACTAATACAAGTGCAAAAGTGGTTTCCTGCACCAACACAAGTGTGAAAAGTGGTTTCCTTCACTAACACATGTGCGAAAAGTGGGGTTTCCACATTAACACAAGTGCGAAAAGTGGTTTCCTTCACCAACACCAGTGCGAAAAGTGGTTTTTCAACACTAACACAAGTGCGAAAAGTGGTTTTTCCACACTAATACAAGTGCAAAACTGGTTTCCTGCACCAACACAAGTGCGAAAAGTGGTTTTTCAACACTAACACAAGTGCGAAAAGTGGTTTTTCAACACTAACACAAGTGCGAAAAGTGGTTTTTCCACACTAATACAAGTGCAAAAGTGGTTTCCTGCACCAACACAAGTGCGAAATGTGGTTTTTCAACACTAACACAAGTGCAAAAAGTGGTTTTTCAACACTATCACAAGTGCAAAAAGTGTTTTGTCCACACTAATACAAGTGCAAAAGTGGTTTCCTGCACCAACACAAGTGCGAAAAGTGGTTTTTCAACACTAACGCAAGTGCGAAAAGTGGTTTTTCAACACTATCACAAGTGCAAAAAGTGTTTTTTCCACACTAATGCAAGTGCAAAAGTGGTTTCCTTCACCAACACCAGTGCGAAAAGTGGTTTTTCAACACTAACACAAGTGCGAAAAGTGGTTTTTCCACACTAATACAAGTGCAAAACTGGTTTCCTGCACCAACACAAGTGCGAAAAGTGGTTTTTCAACACTAACACAAGTGCGAAAAGTGGTTTTTCAACACTAACACAAGTGCGAAAAGTGGTTTTTCCACACTAATACAAGTGCAAAAGTGGTTTCCTGCACCAACACAAGTGCGAAATGTGGTTTTTCAACACTAACACAAGTGCAAAAAGTGGTTTTTCAACACTATCACAAGTGCAAAAAGTGTTTTGTCCACACTAATACAAGTGCAAAAGTGGTTTCCTGCACCAACACAAGTGCGAAAAGTGGTTTTTCAACACTAACGCAAGTGCGAAAAGTGGTTTTTCAACACTATCACAAGTGCAAAAAGTGTTTTTTCCACACTAATGCAAGTGCAAAAGTGGTTTCCTGCACCAAAACAAGTGCGAAAAGTGGTTTTTCAACACTAACACAAGTGCGAAAAGTGGTTTTTCAACACTATAACAAGTGTAAAAAGTGTTTTTTCCACACTAATACAAGTGCGAAAAGTGGTTTCCTTCACTAACACATGTGCGAAAAGTGGGTTTTCAACACTATCACAAGTGCGAAAAGTGGTTTTTCCACACTAATTCAAGTGCAAAAGTGGTTTCCTGCACCAACACAAGTGCGAAAAGTGGTTTTTCAACACTAACACGAGTGCGAAAAGTGGTTTTTCAACACTAACACAAGTGCGAAAAGTGGTTTCCTTCACTAACACATGTGCGAAAAGTGGGTTTTCAACACGAACACAAATGCAAAAAGTGGTTTTTCAACACCAACACAAGTGCGAAAACTAGTTTTTCAACACTAACACAAGTGCGAAAAGTGGTTTCCTACACCAACACAAGTGCGAAAAGTGGGTTTTCAACACTAACACAAGTGCGAAAAGTGGTTTCCTTCACTAACACAAGTGCGAAAAGTGGTTTTTCAAAACGAACACAAGTGTGAAAAGTGGTTTCCTTCACCAACACCAGTGCGAAAAGTGGTTTTTCAACAATAACACAAGTGCGAAAAGTGGTTTTTCCACACTTATACATGTGCAAAAGTGGTTTCCTGCACCAACACAAGTGCGAAAAGTGGTTTTTCAACACTGTGCGAAAAGTGGTTTCCTTCACTAACACATGTGCGAAAAGTGGGTTTTCAACACTAACACAAGTGCGAAAAGTGGTTTCCTTCACTAACACATGTGCGAAAAGTGGGTTTTCAACACTAACACAAGTGCGAAAAGTGGTTTCCTTCACCAACACCAGTGCGAAAAGTGGTTTTTCAACACTAACACAAGTGCTAAAAGTGGTTTTTCCACACTAATGCAAGTGCAAAAGTGGTTTCCTGCACCAACACAAGTGCGAAAAGTGGTTTTTCAACACTAACACAAGTGCGAAAAGTGGTTTTTCAACACTATCACAAGTGCAAAAAGTGTTTTTTCCACACTAATACAAGTGCAAAAGTGGTTTCCTGCACCAACACAGGTGTGAAAAGTGGTTTCCTTCACTAACACATGTGCGAAAAGTGGGTTTTCCACATTAACACAAGTGCGAAAAGTGGTTTCCTGCACCAACACAAGTGCGAAAAGTGGTTTTTCAACACTAACACAAGTGCGAAAAGTGGTTTTTCAACACTAACACAAGTGCGAAAAGTGTTTTGTCCACACTAATACAAGTGCAAAAGTGGTTTCCTGCACCAACACAAGTGCGAAAAGTGGTTTTTCAACACTAACGCAAGTGCGAAAAGTGTTTTTTCAACACTATCACAAGTGCAAAAAGTGTTTTTTCCACACTAATACAAGTGCAAAAGTGGTTTCCTGCACCAACACAGGTGTGAAAAGTGGTTTCCTTCACTAACACATGTGCGAAAAGTGGGTTTTCCACATTAACACAAGTGCGAAAAGTGGTTTCCTGCACCAACACAAGTGCGATAAGTGGTTTTTCAACACTAACACGAGTGCGAAAAGTGGTTTTTCAACACTAACACAAGTGCGAAAAGTGGTTTCCTTCACTAACACATGTGCGAAAAGTGGGTTTTCAACACGAACACAAATGCGAAAAGTGGTTTTTCAAAACCAACACAAGTGCGAAAACTAGTTTTTCAACACTAACACAAGTGCGAAAAGTGGTTTCCTACACCAACACAAGTGGGAAAAGTGGATTTTCAACACTAACACAAGTGCGAAAAGTGGGTTTTCAACACGAACACAAGTGCGAAAAGTGGTTTCCTTCACTAACACAAGTGCGAAAAGTGGTTTTTCAAAACGAACACAAGTGTGAAAAGTGGTTTCCTTCACCAACACCAGTGCGAAAAGTGGTTTTTCAACACTAACACAAGTGCGAAAAGTGGTTTTTCCACACTTATACATGTGCAAAAGTGGTTTCCTGCACCAACACAAGTGCGAAAAGTGGTTTTTCAACACTGTGCGAAAAGTGGTTTCCTTCACTAACACATGTGCGAAAAGTGGGTTTTCAACACTAACACGAGTGCGAAAAGTGGTTTCCTTCACTAACACATGTGCGAAAAGTGGGTTTTCAACACTAACACAAGTGCGAAAAGTGGTTTCCTTCACCAACACCAGTGCGAAAAGTGGTTTTTCAACACTAACACAAGTGCTAAAAGTGGTTTTTCCACACTAATGCAAGTGCAAAAGTGGTTTCCTGCACCAACACAAGTGCGAAAAGTGGTTTTTCAACACTAACACAAGTGCGAAAAGTGGTTTTTCAACACTAACACAAGTGCGAAAAGTGGTTTTTCAACACTAACACAAGTGCGAAAGTGGTTTTTCCACACTAATACAAGTGCAAAAGTGGTTTCCTGCACCAACACAAGTGCGAAAAGTGGTTTTTCAACACTAACACAAGTGCGAAAAGTGGTTTTTCAACACTATGACAAGTGCAAAAAGTGTTTTTTCCACACTAATACAATTACAAAAGTGGTTTCCTGCACCAACACAAGTGCGAAAAGTGGTTTTTCAACACTAACACAAGTGCGAAAAGTGGTTTTTCAACACAAACACAAGTGTGAAAAGTGGTTTTTCAACACTAACACAAGTGCGAAAAGTGGTTTTCCACACTAATACAAGTGCAAAAGTGGTTTCCTGCACCAACACAAGTGCGAAAAGTGGTTTTTCAACACTAACACAAGTGCGAAAAGTGGTTTTTCAACACTAACACAAGTGCAAAAAGTGGTTTCCTTCACTAACACATGTGCGAAAAGTGGGTTTTCAACACTAACACAAGTGCGAAAAGTGGTTTTTCAACACTAACACAAGTGCGAAAAGTGGTTTCCTTCACCAACACCAGTGCGAAAAGTGGTTTTTCAACACTAACACAAGTGCGAAAAGTGGTTTTTCAACACTAATACAAGTGCGAAAAGTGGTTTCCTTCACTAACACATGTGCGAAAAGTGGGTTTTCAACTCTAACACAAGTGCGAAAAGTGGTTTCCTTCACCAACACCAGTGCGAAAAGTTGTTTTTCAACACTAACACAAGAGCGAAAAGTGGTTTTTCCACACTAATACAAGTGCAAAAGTGGTTTCCTGCACCAACACAAGTGCGAAAAGTGGTTTCCTTCACTAACACGTGCGAAAAGTGGGTTTTCAACACTAACACAAGTGCGAAAAGTGGTTTCCTTCACCAACAGCAGTGCGAAAAGTGGTTTTTCAACACTAACACAAGTGCGAAAAGTGGTTTCCTGCACCAACACAAGTGCGAAAAGTGGTTTTTCAACACTATCACAAGTGCAAAAAGTGTTTTTTCAACACTATCACAAGTGCAAAAAGTGTTTTTTCCACACTAATACAAGTGCAAAAGTGGTTTCCTGCACCAACACAAGTGTGAAAAGTGGTTTCCTTCACTAACACATGTGCGAAAAGTGGGTTTTCCACATTAACACAAGTGCGAAAAGTGGTTTCCTTCACCAACACCAGTGCGAAAAGTGGTTTTTCAACACTAACACAAGTGCGAAAAGTGGTTTTTCCACACTAATACAAGTGCAAAAGTGGTTTCCTGCACCAACACAAGTGCGAAAAGTGGTTTTTCAACACTAACACAAGTGCGAAAAGTGGTTTTTCAACACTAACACAAGTGCGAAAAGTGGTTTTTCCAGACTAATACAAGTGCAAAAGTGGTTTCCTGCACCAACACAAGTGCGAAATGTGGTTTTTCAACACTAACACAAGTGCAAAAAGTGGTTTTTCAACACTATCACAAGTGCAAAAAGTGTTTTGTCCACACTAATACAAGTGCAAAAGTGGTTTCCTGCACCAACACAAGTGCGAAAAGTGGTTTTTCAACACTAACGCAAGTGCGAAAAGTGGTTTTTCAACACTATCACAAGTGCAAAAAGTGTTTTTTCCACACTAATACAAGTGCAAAAGTGGTTTCCTCCACCAAAACAAGTGCGAAAAGTGGTTTTTCAACACTAACACAAGTGCGAAAAGTGGTTTTTCAACACTATCACAAGTGCAAAAAGTGTTTTTTCCACACTAATACAAGTGCAAAAGTGGTTTCCTGCACCAACACAAGTGCGAAAAGTGGTTTCCTTCACTAACACATGTGCGAAAAGTGCGTTTTCAACACTATCACAAGTGCGAAAAGTGGTTTTTCCACACTAATTCAAGTGCAAAAGTGGTTTCCTGCACCAACACAAGTGCGAAAAGTGGTTTTTCAACACTAACACGAGTGCGAAAAGTGGTTTTTCAACACTAACACAAGTGCGAAAAGTGGTTTCCTTCACTAACACATGTGCGAAAAGTGGGTTTTCAACACGAACACAAATGCGAAAAGTGGTTTTTCAAAACCAACACAAGTGCGAAAACTAGTTTTTCAACACTAACACAAGTGCAAAAGTGGTTTCCTACACCAACACAAGTGGGAAAAGTGGATTTTCAACACTAACACAAGTGCGAAAAGTGGGTTTTCAACACGAACACAAGTGCGAAAAGTGGTTTCCTTCACTAACACAAGTGCGAAAAGTGGTTTTTCAAAACGAACACAAGTGTGAAAATTGGTTTCCTTCACCAACACCAGTGCGAAAAGTGGTTTTTCAACACTAACACAAGTGCGAAAAGTGGTTTTTCCACACTTATACATGTGCAAAAGTGGTTTCCTGCACCTGTGAAAAGTGGTTTTTCAACACTGTGCGAAAAGTGGTTTCCTTCACTAACACATGTGCGAAAAGTGGGTTTTCAACACTAACACGAGTGCGAAAAGTGGTTTCCTTCACTAACACATGTGCGAAAAGTGGGTTTTCAACACTAACACAAGTGCGAAAAGTGGTTTCCTTCACCAACACCAGTGCGAAAAGTGGTTTTTCAACACTAACACAAGTGCTAAAAGTGGTTTTTCCACACTAATGCAAGTGCAAAAGTGGTTTCCTGCACCAACACAAGTGCGAAAAGTGGTTTTTCAACACTAACACAAGTGCGAAAAGTGGTTTTTCAACACTATCACAAGTGCAAAAAGTGTTTTTTCCACACTAATACAAGTGCAAAAGTGGTTTCCTGCACCAACACAGGTGTGAAAAGTGGTTTCCTTCACTAACACATGTGCGAAAAGTGGGTTTTCCACATTAACACAAGTGCGAAAAGTGGTTTCCTTCACCAACACCAGTGCGAAAAGTGGTTTTTCAACACTAACACAAGTGCGAAAAGTGGTTTTTCCACACTAATACAAGCGCAAAAGTGGTTTCCTGCACCAACACAAGTGCGAAAAGTGGTTTTTCAACACTAACACAAGTGCGAAAAGTGGTTTTTCAACACTAACACAAGTGCGAAAAGTGGTTTTTCCACACTAATACAAGTGCAAAAGTGGTTTCCTGCACCAACACAAGTGCGAAATGTGGTTTTTCAACACTAACACAAGTGCAAAAAGTGGTTTTTCAACACTATCACAAGTGCAAAAAGTGTTTTGTCCACACTAATACAAGTGCAAAAGTGGTTTCCTGCACCAACACAAGTGCGAAAAGTGGTTTTTCAACACTAACGCAAGTGCGAAAAGTGTTTTTTCAACACTATCACAAGTGCAAAAAGTGTTTTTTCCACACTAATACAAGTGCAAAAGTGGTTTTCTGCACCAAAACAAGTGCGAAAAGTGGTTTTCAACACTAACACAAGTGCGAAAAGTGGTTTTTCATCACTATCACAAGTGCAAAAAGTGTTTTTTCCACACTAATACAAGCGTAAAAGTGGTTTCCTGCACCAACACAAGTCGGAAAAGTGGATTTTCAACACTAACACAAGTGCGAAAAGTGGGTTTTCAACACTAACACAAATGCGAAAAGTGGTTTCCTTCACTAACACAAGTGCGAAAAGTGGTTTTTCAAAACTAACACAAGTGCGAAAAGTGGTTTCCTTCACCAACACCAGTGCGAAAAGTGGTTTTTCAACACTAACACAAGTGCGAAAAGTGGTTTTTCCACACTTATACAAGTGCAAAAGTGGTTTCCTGCACGAACACAAGTGCGAAAAGTGGTTTTACAACACTGTGCGAAAAGTGGTTTCCTTCACTAACACATGTGTGAAAAGTGGGTTTTCAACACTAACACAAGTGCGAAAAGTGGTTTCCTTCACTAACACATGTGCGAAAAGTGGGTTTTCAACACTAACACAAGTGCGAAAAGTGGTTTCCTTCACTAACACATGTGCGAAATGTGGTTTTTCAACACTAACACAAGTGCAAAAAGTGGTTTTTCAACACTTATCACAAGTGCAAAAGTGGTTTCCTGCACCAACACAAGTGCGAAATGTGGTTTTTCAACACTAACACAAGTGCAAAAAGTGGTTTTTCAACACTATCACAAGTGCAAAAAGTGTTTTGTCCACACTAATACAAGTGCAAAAGTGGTTTCCTGCACCAACACAAGTGCGAAAAGTGGTTTTTCAACACTAACGCAAGTGCGAAAAGTGGTTTTTCAACACTATCACAAGTGCAAAAAGTGTTTTTTCCACACTAATACAAGTGCAAAAGTGGTTTCCTGCACCAACACAAGTGTGAAAAGTGGTTTCCTTCACTAACACATGTGCGAAAAGTGGGGTTTCCACATTAACACAAGTGCGAAAAGTGGTTTCCTTCACCAACACCAGTGCGAAAAGTGGTTTTTCAACACTAACACAAGTGCGAAAAGTGGTTTTTCCACACTAATACAAGTGCAAAACTGGTTTCCTGCACCAACACAAGTGCGAAAAGTGGTTTTTCAACACTAACACAAGTGCGAAAAGTGGTTTTTCAACACTAACACAAGTGCGAAAAGTGGTTTTTCCACACTAATACAAGTGCAAAAGTGGTTTCCTGCACCAACACAAGTGCGAAATGTGGTTTTTCAACACTAACACAAGTGCAAAAAGTGGTTTTTCAACACTATCACAAGTGCAAAAAGTGTTTTGTCCACACTAATACAAGTGCAAAAGTGGTTTCCTGCACCAACACAAGTGCGAAAAGTGGTTTTTCAACACTAACGCAAGTGCGAAAAGTGGTTTTTCAACACTATCACAAGTGCAAAAAGTGTTTTTTCCACACTAATGCAAGTGCAAAAGTGGTTTCCTTCACCAACACCAGTGCGAAAAGTGGTTTTTCAACACTAACACAAGTGCGAAAAGTGGTTTTTCCACACTAATACAAGTGCAAAACTGGTTTCCTGCACCAACACAAGTGCGAAAAGTGGTTTTTCAACACTAACACAAGTGCGAAAAGTGGTTTTTCAACACTAACACAAGTGCGAAAAGTGGTTTTTCCACACTAATACAAGTGCAAAAGTGGTTTCCTGCACCAACACAAGTGCGAAATGTGGTTTTTCAACACTAACACAAGTGCAAAAAGTGGTTTTTCAACACTATCACAAGTGCAAAAAGTGTTTTGTCCACACTAATACAAGTGCAAAAGTGGTTTCCTGCACCAACACAAGTGCGAAAAGTGGTTTTTCAACACTAACGCAAGTGCGAAAAGTGGTTTTTCAACACTATCACAAGTGCAAAAAGTGTTTTTTCCACACTAATGCAAGTGCAAAAGTGGTTTCCTGCACCAAAACAAGTGCGAAAAGTGGTTTTTCAACACTAACACAAGTGCGAAAAGTGGTTTTTCAACACTATAACAAGTGTAAAAAGTGTTTTTTCCACACTAATACAAGTGCGAAAAGTGGTTTCCTTCACTAACACATGTGCGAAAAGTGGGTTTTCAACACTATCACAAGTGCGAAAAGTGGTTTTTCCACACTAATTCAAGTGCAAAAGTGGTTTCCTGCACCAACACAAGTGCGAAAAGTGGTTTTTCAACACTAACACGAGTGCGAAAAGTGGTTTTTCAACACTAACACAAGTGCGAAAAGTGGTTTCCTTCACTAACACATGTGCGAAAAGTGGGTTTTCAACACGAACACAAATGCAAAAAGTGGTTTTTCAACACCAACACAAGTGCGAAAACTAGTTTTTCAACACTAACACAAGTGCGAAAAGTGGTTTCCTACACCAACACAAGTGCGAAAAGTGGGTTTTCAACACTAACACAAGTGCGAAAAGTGGTTTCCTTCACTAACACAAGTGCGAAAAGTGGTTTTTCAAAACGAACACAAGTGTGAAAAGTGGTTTCCTTCACCAACACCAGTGCGAAAAGTGGTTTTTCAACAATAACACAAGTGCGAAAAGTGGTTTTTCCACACTTATACATGTGCAAAAGTGGTTTCCTGCACCAACACAAGTGCGAAAAGTGGTTTTTCAACACTGTGCGAAAAGTGGTTTCCTTCACTAACACATGTGCGAAAAGTGGGTTTTCAACACTAACACAAGTGCGAAAAGTGGTTTCCTTCACTAACACATGTGCGAAAAGTGGGTTTTCAACACTAACACAAGTGCGAAAAGTGGTTTCCTTCACCAACACCAGTGCGAAAAGTGGTTTTTCAACACTAACACAAGTGCTAAAAGTGGTTTTTCCACACTAATGCAAGTGCAAAAGTGGTTTCCTGCACCAACACAAGTGCGAAAAGTGGTTTTTCAACACTAACACAAGTGCGAAAAGTGGTTTTTCAACACTATCACAAGTGCAAAAAGTGTTTTTTCCACACTAATACAAGTGCAAAAGTGGTTTCCTGCACCAACACAGGTGTGAAAAGTGGTTTCCTTCACTAACACATGTGCGAAAAGTGGGTTTTCCACATTAACACAAGTGCGAAAAGTGGTTTCCTGCACCAACACAAGTGCGAAAAGTGGTTTTTCAACACTAACACAAGTGCGAAAAGTGGTTTTTCAACACTAACACAAGTGCGAAAAGTGTTTTGTCCACACTAATACAAGTGCAAAAGTGGTTTCCTGCACCAACACAAGTGCGAAAAGTGGTTTTTCAACACTAACGCAAGTGCGAAAAGTGTTTTTTCAACACTATCACAAGTGCAAAAAGTGTTTTTTCCACACTAATACAAGTGCAAAAGTGGTTTCTTGCACCAAAACAAGTGCGAAAAGTGGTTTTTCAACACTAACACAAGTGCGAAAAGTGGTTTTTCATCACTATCACAAGTGCAAAAAGTGTTTTTTCCACACTAATACAAGCGTAAAAGTGGTTTCCTGCACCAACACAAGTCGGAAAAGTGGATTTTCAACACTAACACAAGTGCGAAAAGTGGGTTTTCAACACTAACACAAGTGCGAAAAGTGGTTTCCTTCACTAACACATGTGCGAAAAGTGTGTTTTCAACACTAACACAAGTGCGAAAAGTGGTTTCCTTCACCAACACCAGTGCGAAAAGTGGTTTTTCAACACTAACACAAGTGCGAAAAGTGGTTTTTCCACACTAATGCAAGTGCAAAAGTGGTTTCCTGCTCCATCACAAGTGCGAAAAGTGGTTTTTCAACACCAACACAAGTGCGAAAAGTGGTTTTTCCACACTAATACAAGTGCAAAAGTGGTTTCCTGCACCAACACAAGTGCGAAAAGTGGTTTTTCAACACTAATACAAGTGCGAAAAGTGGTTTCCTTCACTAACACATGTGCGAAAAGTGGGTTTTCAACTCTAACACAAGTGCGAAAAGTGGTTTCCTTCACCAACACCAGTGCGAAAAGTTGTTTTTCAACACTAACACAAGTGCGAAAAGTGGTTTTTCCACACTAATACAAGTGCAAAAGTGGTTTCCTGCACCAACACAAGTGCGAAATGTGGTTTCCTTCACTAACACGTGCGAAAAGTGGGTTTTCAACACTAACACAAGTGCGAAAAGTGGTTTCCTTCACCAACAGCAGTGCGAAAAGTGGTTTTTCAACACTAACACAAGTGCGAAAAGTGGTTTTTCAACACTAACACAAGTGCGAAAAGTTGTTTTTCAACACTATCACAAGTGCAAAAAGTGTTTTTTCCACACTAATACAAGTGCAAAAGTGGTTTCCTGCACCAACACAAGTGCGAAAAGTGGTTTCCTTCACTAACACATGTGCGAAAAGTGGGTTTTCAACACTAACACAAGTGCGAAAAGAGGTTTCCTTCACCAACACCAGTGCGAAAAGTGGTTTTTCAACACTAACACAAGTGCGAAAAGTGGTTTTTCAACACTAACACAAGTGCGAAAGTGGTTTTTCCACACTAATACAAGTGCAAAAGTGGTTTCCTGCACCAACACAAGTGCGAAAAGTGGTTTTTCAACACTAACACAAGTGCGAAAAGTGGTTTTTCAACACTATCACAAGTGCAAAAAGTGTTTTTTCCACACTAATACAAGTGCAAAAGTGGTTTCCTGCACCAACAGAAGTGCGAAAAGTGGTTTCCTTCACTAACACATGTGCGAAAAGTGGGTTTTCAACACTAACACAAGTGCGAAAAGTGGTTTCCTTCACCAACACCAGTGCGAAAAGTGGTTTTTCAACACTAACACAAGCGCGAAAAGTGGTTTTTCCACACTAATACAAGTGCAAAAGTGGTTTCCTGCACCAACACAAGTGCGAAAAGTGTTTTTTCAACACTAACACAAGTGCGAAAAGTGGTTTTTCCACACTAATACAAGTGCAAAAGTGGTTTCCTGCACCAACACAAGTGCGAAAAGTGGTTTTTCAACACTAACACAAGTGCGAAAAGTGGTTTTTCAACACTAACACAAGTGCGAAAAGTGGTTTTTCCACACTAATACAAGTGCAAAAGTGGTTTCCTGCACCAACACAAGTGCGAAATGTGGTTTTTCAACACTAACACAAGTGCAAAAAGTGGTTTTTCAACACTATCACAAGTGCAAAAAGTGTTTTGTCCACACTAATACAAGTGCAAAAGTGGTTTCCTGCACCAACACAAGTGCGAAAAGTGGTTTTTCAACACTAACGCAAGTGCGAAAAGTGGTTTTTCAACACTATCACAAGTGCAAAAAGTGTTTTTTCCACACTAATACAAGTGCAAAAGTGGTTTCCTGCACCAAAACAAGTGCGAAAAGTGGTTTTTCAACACTAACACAAGTGCGAAAAGTGGTTTTTCAACACTATCACAAGTGCAAAAAGTGTTTTTTCCACACTAATACAAGTGCAAAAGTGGTTTCCTGCACCAACACAAGTGCGAAAAGTGGTTTCCTTCACTAACACATGTGCGAAAAGTGCGTTTTCAACACTATCACAAGTGCGAAAAGTGGTTTTTCCACACTAATTAAAGTGCAAAAGTGGTTTCCTGCACCAACACAAGTGCGAAAAGTGGTTTTTCAACACTAACACGAGTGCGAAAAGTGGTTTTTCAACACTAACACAAGTGCGAAAAGTGGTTTCCTTCACTAACACATGTGCGAAAAGTGGGTTTTCAACACGAACACAAATGCGAAAAGTGGTTTTTCAAAACCAACACAAGTGCGAAAACTAGTTTTTCAACACTAACACAAGTGCGAAAAGTGGTTTCCTACACCAACACAAGTGGGAAAAGTGGATTTTCAACACTAACACAAGTGCGAAAAGTGGGTTTTCAACACGAACACAAGTGCGAAAAGTGGTTTCCTTCACTAACACAAGTGCGAAAAGTGGTTTTTCAAAACGAACACAAATGTGAAAAGTGGTTTCCTTCACCAACACCAGTGCGAAAAGTGGTTTTTCAACACTAACACAAGTGCGAAAAGTGGTTTTTCAACACTAACACGAGTGCGAAAAGTGGTTTTCTTCACTAACACATGTGCGAAAACAGTTGCAACAGTTGCAAGTTGCAAGTGCAACAGTTGCAACAGTTGCAAACATGTTGCAAACAAACAGTTGCAAGTGGTTGCACAACATGTGCAAAAGTGGTTTCCTGCACCAACACAAGTGCGAAAAGTGGTTTTTCAACACTGTGCGAAAAGTGGTTTCCTTCACTAACACATGTGCGAAAAGTGGGTTTTCAACACTAACACGAGTGCGAAAAGTGGTTTTCTTCACTAACACATGTGCGAAAAGTGGGTTTTCAACACTAACACAAGTGCGAAAAGTGGTTTCCTTCACCAACACCAGTGCGAAAAGTGGTTTTTCAACACTAACACAAGTGCTAAAAGTGGTTTTTCCACACTAATGCAAGTGCAAAAGTGGTTTCCTGCACCAACACAAGTGCGAAAAGTGGTTTTTCAACACTAACACAAGTGCGAAAAGTGGTTTTTCAACACTATCACAAGTGCAAAAAGTGTTTTTTCCACACTAATACAAGTGCAAAAGTGGTTTCCTGCACCAACACAGGTGTGAAAAGTGGTTTCCTTCACTAACACATGTGCGAAAAGTGGGTTTTCCACATTAACACAAGTGCGAAAAGTGGTTTCCTTCACCAACACCAGTGCGAAAAGTGGTTTTTCAACACTAACACAAGTGCGAAAAGTGGTTTTCCACACTAATACAAGTGCAAAAGTGGTTTCCTGCACAAACACAAGTGCGAAAAGTGGTTTTTCAACACTAACACAAGTGCGAAAAGTGGTTTTTCAACACTAACACAAGTGCGAAAAGTGGTTTTTCCACACTAATACAAGTGCAAAAGTGGTTTCCTGCACCAACACAAGTGCGAAATGTGGTTTTTCAACACTAACACAAGTGCAAAAAGTGGTTTTTCAACACTATCACAAGTGCAAAAAGTGTTTTGTCCACACTAATACAAGTGCAAAAGTGGTTTCCTGCACCAACACAAGTGCGAAAAGTGGTTTTTCAACACTAACGCAAGTGCGAAAAGTGTTTTTTCAACACTATCACAAGTGCAAAAAGTGTTTTTTCCACACTAATACAAGTGCAAAAGTGGTTTCCTGCACCAAAACAAGTGCGAAAAGTGGTTTTCAACACTAACACAAGTGCGAAAAGTGGTTTTTCATCACTATCACAAGTGCAAAAAGTGTTTTTTCCACACTAATACAAGCGTAAAAGTGGTTTCCTGCACCAACACAAGTCGGAAAAGTGGATTTTCAACACTAACACAAGTGCGAAAAGTGGGTTTTCAACACTAACACAAGTGCGAAAAGTGGTTTCCTTCACTAACACAAGTGCGAAAAGTGGTTTTTCAAAACTAACACAAGTGCGAAAAGTGGTTTCCTTCACCAACACCAGTGCGAAAAGTGGATTTTCAACACTAACACAAGTGCGAAAAGTGGTTTTTCAACACTAACACAAGTGCGAAAAGTGGTTTTTCAACACTAACACAAGTGCGAAAAGTGGTTTTTCAACACTAACACAAGTGCGAAAAGTGGTTTTTCAACACTAACACAAGTGCGAAAAGTGGTTTTTCAACACTAACACAAGTGCGAAAAGTGGTTTTTCAACACTAACACAAGTGCGAAAAGTGTTTTTTCCACACTAATACAAGTGCAAAAGTGGTTTCCTGCACCAACACAAGTGCGAAAAGTGGTTTTTCAACATTAACACAAGTGCGAAAAGTGGTTTTTCAACACTAACACACGTGCAAAAGTGGTTTCCTGCACCAACACAAGTGCGAAAAGTGGTTTTTCAACACCAACACAAGTGCGAAAATTGGTTTTTCAACACTAACACAAGTGCGAAAACTGGTTTTTCAACACTAACACAAGTGCGAAAAGTGGTTTTTCAACACTAACACAAGTGCGAAAAGTGGTTTTTCAACACTAACACAAGTGCGAAAAGTGTTTTTTCCACACTAATACAAGTGCAAAAGTGGTTTCCTGCACCAACACAAGTGCGAAAAGTGGTTTTTCAACATTAACACAAGTGCGAAAAGTGGTTTTTCAACACTAACACACGTGCAAAAGTGGTTTCCTGCACCAACACAAGTGCGAAAAGTGGTTTTTCAACACCAACACAAGTGCGAAAAGTGGTTTTTCAACACTAACACAAGTGTGAAAAGTGGTTTTTCAACACTATCACAAGTGCAAAAAGTGTTTTTTCCACACTAATACAAGTGCAAAAGTGGTTTCCTGCACCAACACAAGTGCGAAAAGTGGTTTTTCAACACTAACACAAGTGCGAAAAGTGGTTTTTCAACACTAACACAAGTGCGAAAAGTGGTTTTTCAACACTATCACAAGTGCAAAAAGTGTTTTTTCCACACTAATACAAGTGCAAAAGTGGTTTCCTGCACCAACACAAGTGCGAAAAGTGGTTTATCAACACTAACACAAGTGCGAAAAGTGGTTTTTCAACACTATCACAAGTGCAAAAAGTGTTTTTTCCACACTAATACAAGTGCAAAAGTGGTTTCCTGCACCAACACAAGTGCGAAAAGTGGTTTTTCAACACTAACCCAAGTGCGAAAAGTGGTTTTTCAACACTACCATAAGTGCAAAAAGTGTTTTTTCCACACTAATACAAGTGCAAAAGTGGTTTCCTGCACCAACACAAGTGCGAAATGTGGTTTTTCAACACTAACACAAGTGCGAAAAGTGGTTTTTCAACACTATCACAAGTGCAAAAAGTGTTTTTTCTACACTAATACAAGTGCAAAAGTGGTTTCCTGCACCAACACAAGTGCGAAAAGTGGTTTTTCAACACTAACACAAGTGCGAAAAGTGGTTTTTCAACACTAACACAAGTGCGAAAAGTGGTTTTCCACACTAATACAAGTAGAAAAGTGGTTTCCTGCACCAACACAAGTGCGAAAAGTGGTTTTTCAACACTAACACAAGTGCGAAAAGTGGGTTTTCAACACTATCACAAGTGCAAAAAGTGTTTTTTCCACACTAATACAAGTGCAAAATTGGTTTCCTGCACCAACACAAGTGCGAAAAGGGGTTTTTCAACACTAACACAAGTGCAAAAAGTGGTTTTTCAACACTAACACAAGTGCAAAAAGTGTTTTTTCCACACTAATACAAGTGCAAAAGTGGTTTCCTGCACCAACACAAGTGCGAAAAGTGGTTTTTCAACACTAACACAAGTTCAAAAAGTGGTTTTTCAACACTATCACAAGTGCAAAAAGTGTTTTTTCCACACTAATACAAGTGCAAAAGTGGTTTCCTGCACCAACTTTAGTGTGAAAAGTGGTTTTACAACACTAACACAAGTGCGAAAAGTGGTTTTTCTACACTAATACAAGTGCGAGAAGTGGTTTTCCCACACTAATACAAGTGCAAAAGTGGTTTCCTGCACCAACACAAGTGCGAAAAGTGGTTTTTCAACACTAACACAAGTGCGAAAAGTGGTTTTACAACACTAACACAAGTGCGAAAAGTGGTTTTTCTACACTAATACAAGTGCGAGAAGTGGTTTTCCCACACTAATACAAGTGCAAAAGTGGTTTCCTGCACCAACACAAGTGCGAAAAGTGGTTTTTCAACACTAACACAAGTGCGAAAAGTGGTTTTTCAACACTAACACAAGTGCGAAAAGTGGTTTTTCAACACTAACACAAGTGCGAAAAGTGGTTTTTCAACACTAACACAAGTGCGAAAAGTGGTTTTTCAACACTAACACAAGTGCGAAAAGTGTTTTTTCCACACAAATACAAGTGCAAAAGTGGTTTCCTGCACCAACACAAGTGCGAAGTGGTTTTTCAACACTAACACAAGTGCAAAAAGTGGTTTTTCAACACTAACACAAGTGCAAAAGTGGTTTCCTGCACCAACACAAGTGCGAAAAGTGGTTTTCCAACACTAACACAAGTGCGAAAAGTGGTTTTTCCACACTAATACAAGTGCAAAAGTGGTTTCCTGCACCAACCCAGGGGCGAAAAGTGGTTTTTCAACACTAACACAAGTGCGAAAAGTGGTTTTTCAACACTAACACAAGTGCGAAAAGTGTTTTTTCCACACTAATACAAGTGCAAAAGTGGTTTCCTGCACCAACATAAGTGCGAAGGGTGGTTTTTCAATACTAACACAAGTGCGAAAAGTGGTTTTTCAACACTAAAACAAGTGCGAAAAGTGGTTTTTCAACACTAACACAAGTGCGAAAAGTGGTTTTTCAACACTAACACAAGTGCGAAATGTGTTTTTTCCACACTAATACAAGTGCAAAAGTGGTTTCCTGCACCAACACAAGTGCGAAAAGTGGTTTTTCAACACTAACACAAGTGCGAAAGGTGGCTTTTCAACACTAACACAAGTGAGAAAAGTGGTTTTCCAACACTAACACAAGTGCGAAAATGGTTTTTCCACACTAATACAAGTGCAAAAGTGGTTTCCTGCACCAACACAAGTGCGAAAAGTGGTTTTTCAAAACTAACACAAGTGCGAAAAGTGGTTTCCTTCACCAACACCAGTGCGAAAAGTGGATTTTCAACACTAACACAAGTGCGAAAAGTGGTTTTTCAACACTAACACAAGTGCGAAAAGTGGTTTTTCAACACTAACACAAGTGCGAAAAGTGGTTTTTCAACACTAACACAAGTGCGAAAAGTGGTTTTTCAACACTAACACAAGTGCGAAAAGTGGTTTTTCAACACTAACACAAGTGCGAAAAGTGGTTTTTCAACACTAACACAAGTGCGAAAAGTGTTTTTTCCACACTAATACAAGTGCAAAAGTGGTTTCCTGCACCAACACAAGTGCGAAAAGTGGTTTTTCAACATTAACACAAGTGCGAAAAGTGGTTTTTCAACACTAACACACGTGCAAAAGTGGTTTCCTGCACCAACACAAGTGCGAAAAGTGGTTTTTCAACACCAACACAAGTGCGAAAATTGGTTTTTCAACACTAACACAAGTGCGAAAAGTGGTTTTTCAACACTAACACAAGTGCGAAAAGTGGTTTTTCAACACTAACACAAGTGCGAAAAGTGGTTTTTCAACACTAACACAAGTGCGAAAAGTGTTTTTTCCACACTAATACAAGTGCAAAAGTGGTTTCCTGCACCAACACAAGTGCGAAAAGTGGTTTTTCAACATTAACACAAGTGCGAAAAGTGGTTTTTCAACACTAACACACGTGCAAAAGTGGTTTCCTGCACCAACACAAGTGCGAAAAGTGGTTTTTCAACACCAACACAAGTGCGAAAAGTGGTTTTTCAACACTAACACAAGTGTGAAAAGTGGTTTTTCAACACTATCACAAGTGCAAAAAGTGTTTTTTCCACACTAATACAAGTGCAAAAGTGCTTTCCTGCACCAACACAAGTGCGAAAAGTGGTTTTTCAACACTAACACAAGTGCGAAAAGTGGTTTTTCAACACTAACACAAGTGCGAAAAGTGGTTTTTCAACACTATCACAAGTGCAAAAAGTGTTTTTTCCACACTAATACAAGTGCAAAAGTGGTTTCCTGCACCAACACAAGTGCGAAAAGTGGTTTATCAACACTAACACAAGTGCGAAAAGTGGTTTTTCAACACTATCACAAGTGCAAAAAGTGTTTTTTCCACACTAATACAAGTGCAAAAGTGGTTTCCTGCACCAACACAAGTGCGAAAAGTGGTTTTTCAACACTAACACAAGTGCGAAAAGTGGTTTTTCAACACTACCATAAGTGCAAAAAGTGTTTTTTCCACACTAATACAAGTGCAAATGTGGTTTCCTGCACCAACACAAGTGCGAAATGTGGTTTTTCAACACTAACACAAGTGCAAAAAGTGGTTTTTCAACACTATCACAAGTGCAAAAAGTGTTTTTTCTACACTAATACAAGTGCAAAAGTGGTTTCCTGCACCAACACAAGTGCGAAAAGTGGTTTTTCAACACTAACACAAGTGCGAAAAGTGGTTTTTCAACACTAACACAAGTGCGAAAAGTGGTTTTCCACACTAATACAAGTAGAAAAGTGGTTTCCTGCACCAACACAAGTGCGAAAAGTGGTTTTTCAACACTAACACAAGTGCGAAAAGTGGGTTTTCAACACTATCACAAGTGCAAAAAGTGTTTTTTCCACACTAATACAAGTGCAAAATTGGTTTCCTGCACCAACACAAGTGCGAAAAGGGGTTTTTCAACACTAACACAAGTGCAAAAAGTGTTTTTTCCACACTAATACAAGTGCAAAAGTGGTTTCCTGCACCAACACAAGTGCGAAAAGTGGTTTTTCAACACTAACACAAGTTCAAAAAGTGGTTTTTCAACACTATCACAAGTGCAAAAAGTGTTTTTTCCACACTAATACAAGTGCAAAAGTGGTTTCCTGCACCAACTTTAGTGTGAAAAGTGGTTTTACAACACTAACACAAGTGCGAAAAGTGGTTTTTCTACACTAATACAAGTGCGAGAAGTGGTTTTCCCACACTAATACAAGTGCAAAAGTGGTTTCCTGCACCAACACAAGTGCGAAAAGTGGTTTTTCAACACTAACACAAGTGCGAAAAGTGGTTTTACAACACTAACACAAGTGCGAAAAGTGGTTTTTCTACACTAATACAAGTGCGAGAAGTGGTTTTCCCACACTAATACAAGTGCAAAAGTGGTTTCCTGCACCAACACAAGTGCGTAAAGTGGTTTTTCAACACTAACACAAGTGCGAAAAGTGGTTTTTCAACACTAACACAAGTGCGAAAAGTGGTTTTTCAACACTAACACAAGTGCGAAAAGTGGTTTTTCAACACTAACACAAGTGCGAAAAGTGGTTTTTCAACACTAACACAAGTGCGAAAAGTGTTTTTTCCACACAAATACAAGTGCAAAAGTGGTTTCCTGCACCAACACAAGTGCGAAGTGGTTTTTCAACACTAACACAAGTGCAAAAAGTGGTTTTTCAACACTAACACAAGTGCAAAAGTGGTTTCCTGCACCAACACAAGTGCGAAAAGTGGTTTTCCAACACTAACACAAGTGCGAAAAGTGGTTTTTCCACACTAATACAAGTGCAAAAGTGGTTTCCTGCACCAACCCAGGGGCGAAAAGTGGTTTTTCAACACTAACACAAGTGCGAAAAGTGGTTTTTCAACACTAACACAAGTGCGAAAAGTGTTTTTTCCACACTAATACAAGTGCAAAAGTGGTTTCCTGCACCAACATAAGTGCGAAGGGTGGTTTTTCAATACTAACACAAGTGCGAAAAGTGGTTTTTCAACACTAAAACAAGTGCGAAAAGTGGTTTTTCAACACTAACACAAGTGCGAAAAGTGGTTTTTCAACACTAACACAAGTGCGAAATGTGTTTTTTCCACACTAATACAAGTGCAAAAGTGGTTTCCTGCACCAACACAAGTGCGAAAAGTGGTTTTTCAACACTAACACAAGTGCGAAAGGTGGCTTTTCAACACTAACACAAGTGCGAAAAGTGGTTTTCCAACACTAACACAAGTGCGAAAATGGTTTTTCCACACTAATACAAGTGCAAAAGTGGTTTCCTGCACCAACACAAGTGCGAAAAGTGGTTTTTCAAAACTAACACAAGTGCGAAAAGTGGTTTCCTTCACCAACACCAGTGCGAAAAGTGGATTTTCAACACTAACACAAGTGCGAAAAGTGGTTTTTCAACACTAACACAAGTGCGAAAAGTGGTTTTTCAACACTAACACAAGTGCGAAAAGTGGTTTTTCAACACTAACACAAGTGCGAAAAGTGGTTTTTCAACACTAACACAAGTGCGAAAAGTGGTTTTTCAACACTAACACAAGTGCGAAAAGTGGTTTTTCAACACTAACACAAGTGCGAAAAGTGTTTTTTCCACACTAATACAAGTGCAAAAGTGGTTTCCTGCACCAACACAAGTGCGAAAAGTGGTTTTTCAACATTAACACAAGTGCGAAAAGTGGTTTTTCAACACTAACACACGTGCAAAAGTGGTTTCCTGCACCAACACAAGTGCGAAAAGTGGTTTTTCAACACCAACACAAGTGCGAAAATTGGTTTTTCAACACTAACACAAGTGCGAAAAGTGGTTTTTCAACACTAACACAAGTGCGAAAAGTGGTTTTTCAACACTAACACAAGTGCGAAAAGTGGTTTTTCAACACTAACACAAGTGCGAAAAGTGTTTTTTCCACACTAATACAAGTGCAAAAGTGGTTTCCTGCACCAACACAAGTGCGAAAAGTGGTTTTTCAACATTAACACAAGTGCGAAAAGTGGTTTTTCAACACTAACACACGTGCAAAAGTGGTTTCCTGCACCAACACAAGTGCGAAAAGTGGTTTTTCAACACCAACACAAGTGCGAAAAGTGGTTTTTCAACACTAACACAAGTGTGAAAAGTGGTTTTTCAACACTATCACAAGTGCAAAAAGTGTTTTTTCCACACTAATACAAGTGCAAAAGTGGTTTCCTGCACCAACACAAGTGCGAAAAGTGGTTTTTCAACACTAACACAAGTGCGAAAAGTGGTTTTTCAACACTAGCACAAGTGCGAAAAGTGGTTTTTCAACACTATCACAAGTGCAAAAAGTGTTTTTTCCACACTAATACAAGTGCAAAAGTGGTTTCCTGCACCAACACAAGTGCGAAAAGTGGTTTATCAACACTAACACAAGTGCGAAAAGTGGTTTTTCAACACTATCACAAGTGCAAAAAGTGTTTTTTCCACACTAATACAAGTGCAAAAGTGGTTTCCTGCACCAACACAAGTGCGAAAAGTGGTTTTTCAACACTAACACAAGTGCGAAAAGTGGTTTTTCAACACTACCATAAGTGCAAAAAGTGTTTTTTCCACACTAATACAAGTGCAAATGTGGTTTCCTGCACCAACACAAGTGCGAAATGTGGTTTTTCAACACTAACACAAGTGCAAAAAGTGGTTTTTCAACACTATCACAAGTGCAAAAAGTGTTTTTTCTACACTAATACAAGTGCAAAAGTGGTTTCCTGCACCAACACAAGTGCGAAAAGTGGTTTTTCAACACTAACACAAGTGCGAAAAGTGGTTTTTCAACACTAACACAAGTGCGAAAAGTGGTTTTCCACACTAATACAAGTAGAAAAGTGGTTTCCTGCACCAACACAAGTGCGAAAAGTGGTTTTTCAACACTAACACAAGTGCGAAAAGTGGGTTTTCAACACTATCACAAGTGCAAAAAGTGTTTTTTCCACACTAATACAAGTGCAAAATTGGTTTCCTGCACCAACACAAGTGCGAAAAGGGGTTTTTCAACACTAACACAAGTGCAAAAAGTGTTTTTTCCACACTAATACAAGTGCAAAAGTGGTTTCCTGCACCAACACAAGTGCGAAAAGTGGTTTTTCAACACTAACACAAGTTCAAAAAGTGGTTTTTCAACACTATCACAAGTGCAAAAAGTGTTTTTTCCACACTAATACAAGTGCAAAAGTGGTTTCCTGCACCAACTTTAGTGTGAAAAGTGGTTTTACAACACTAACACAAGTGCGAAAAGTGGTTTTTCTACACTAATACAAGTGCGAGAAGTGGTTTTCCCACACTAATACAAGTGCAAAAGTGGTTTCCTGCACCAACACAAGTGCGAAAAGTGGTTTTTCAACACTAACCCAAGTGCGAAAAGTGGTTTTACAACACTAACACAAGTGCGAAAAGTGGTTTTTCTACACTAATACAAGTGCGAGAAGTGGTTTTCCCACACTAATACAAGTGCAAAAGTGGTTTCCTGCACCAACACAAGTGCGTAAAGTGGTTTTTCAACACTAACACAAGTGCGAAAAGTGGTTTTTCAACACTAACACAAGTGCGAAAAGTGGTTTTTCAACACTAACACAAGTGCGAAAAGTGGTTTTTCAACACTAACACAAGTGCGAAAAGTGGTTTTTCAACACTAACACAAGTGCGAAAAGTGTTTTTTCCACACAAATACAAGTGCAAAAGTGGTTTCCTGCACCAACACAAGTGCGAAGTGGTTTTTCAACACTAACACAAGTGCAAAAAGTGGTTTTTCAACACTAACACAAGTGCAAAAGTGGTTTCCTGCACCAACACAAGTGCGAAAAGTGGTTTTCCAACACTAACACAAGTGCGAAAAGTGGTTTTTCCACACTAATACAAGTGCAAAAGTGGTTTCCTGCACCAACCCAGGGGCGAAAAGTGGTTTTTCAACACTAACACAAGTGCGAAAAGTGGTTTTTCAACACTAACACAAGTGCGAAAAGTGTTTTTTCCACACTAATACAAGTGCAAAAGTGGTTTCCTGCACCAACATAAGTGCGAAGGGTGGTTTTTCAATACTAACACAAGTGCGAAAAGTGGTTTTTCAACACTAAAACAAGTGCGAAAAGTGGTTTTTCAACACTAACACAAGTGCGAAAAGTGGTTTTTCAACACTAACACAAGTGCGAAATGTGTTTTTTCCACACTAATACAAGTGCAAAAGTGGTTTCCTGCACCAACACAAGTGCGAAAAGTGGTTTTTCAACACTAACACAAGTGCGAAAAGTGGCTTTTCAACACTAACACAAGTGCGAAAAGTGGTTTTCCAACACTAACACAAGTGCGAAAATGGTTTTTCCACACTAATACAAGTGCAAAAGTGGTTTCCTGCACCAACACAAGTGCGAAAAGTGGTTTTTCAACACTAACACAAGTGCGAAAAGTGGTTTTTCAACACTAACACAAGTGCGATAAGTGGTTTTTCAACGCTAACACAAGTGCGAAAAGTGGTTTTTCAACACTAACACAAGTGCGAAAAGTGGTTTTTCAACACTAACACAAGTGCGAAAAGTGTTTTTTCCACACTAATACAAGTGCAAAAGTGGTTTCCTGCACCAACACAAGTGCGAAAAGTGGTTTTTCAACACTAACACAAGTGCGAAAAGTGGTTTTTCAACACTAACACAAGTGCAAAAGTGGTTTCCTGCACCAACACAAGTGCGAAAAGTGGTTTTTCAACACCAACACAAGTGCGAAAAGTGGTTTTTCAACACTAACACAAGTGCGAAAAGTGGTTTTTCAACACTATCACAAGTGCAAAAAGTGTTTTTTCCACACTAATACAAGTGCAGAAGTGGTTTCCTGCACCAACACAAGTGCGAAAAGTGGTTTTTCAACACTAACACAAGTGCGAAAAGTGATTTTTCAACACTAACACAAGTGCGATAAGTGGTTTTTCAACACTATCACAAGTGCAAAAAGTGTTTTTTCCACACTAATACAAGTGCAAAAGTGGTTTCCTGCACCAACACAAGTGCGAAAAGTGGTTTTTCAACACTAACACAAGTGCGAAAAGTGGTTTTTCAACACTATCACAAGTGTGAAAAGTGGTTTTTCCACACTAAAACAAGTGCAAAAGTGGTTTCCTGCACCAACACAAGTGCGAAAAGTGGTTTTTCAACACTAACACAAGTGCGAAAAGTGTTTTTTCCACACTAATACAAGTGCAAAAGTGGTTTCCTGCACCAACACAAGTGCGAAAAGTGGTTTTTCAACACTAACACAAGTGCAAAAAGTGGTTTTTCAACACTAACACAAGTGCAAAAGTGGTTTCCTGCACCAACACAAGTGCGAAAAGTGGTTTTCCAACACTAACACAAGTGCGAAAAGTGGTTTTTCCACACTAATACAAGTGCAAAAGTGGTTTCCTGCACCAACCCAGGGGCGAAAAGTGGTTTTTCAACACTAACACAAGTGTGAAAAGTGGTTTTTCAACACTAACACAAGTGCGAAAAGTGGTTTTTCTACACCAACACAAGTGCGAAAAGTGGTTTTTCAACACTAACACAAGTGCGAAAAGTGTTTTTTCCACACTAATACAAGTGCAAAATTGGTTTCCTGCACCAACACAGGTGCGAAAAGGGGTTTTTCAACACTAACACAAGTGCAAAAAGTGGTTTTTCAACACTAACACAAGTGCAAAAAGTGTTTTTTCCACACTAATACAAGTGCAAAAGTGGTTTCCTGCACCAACACAAGTGCGAAAAGTGGTTTTTCAACACTAACACAAGTTCAAAAAGTGGTTTTTCAACACTATCACAAGTGCAAAAAGTGTTTTTTCCACACTAATACAAGTGCAAAAGTGGTTTCCTGCACCAACTTTAGTGTGAAAAGTGGTTTTACAACACTAACACAAGTGCGAAAAGTGGTTTTTCTACACTAATACAAGTGTGAGAAGTGGTTTTCCCACACTAATACAAGTGCAAAAGTGGTTTCCTGCACCAACACAAGTGCGAAAAGTGGTTTTTCAACACTAACACAAGTGCGAAAAGTGGTTTTGCAACACTAACACAAGTGCGAAAAGTGGTTTTTCTACACTAATACAAGTGCGAGAAGTGGTTTTCCCACACTAATACAAGTGCAAAAGTGGTTTCCTGCACCAACACAAGTGCGAAAAGTGGTTTTTCAACACTAACACAAGTGCGAAAAGAGGTTTTTCAACACTAACACAAGTGCAAAAAGTGGTTTTTCAACACTAACACAAGTGCGAAAAGTGGTTTTTCAACACTAACACAAGTGCGAAAAGTGGTTTTTCAACACTAACACAAGTGCGAAAAGTGTTTTTTCCACACAAATACAAGTGCAAAAGTGGTTTCCTGCACCAACACAAGTGCGAAGTGGTTTTTCAACACTAACACAAGTGCAAAAAGTGGTTTTTCAACACTAACACAAGTGCAAAAGTGGTTTCCTGCACCAACACAAGTGCGAAAAGTGGTTTTCCAACACTAACACAAGTGCGAAAAGTGGTTTTTCCACACTAATACAAGTGCAAAAGTGGTTTCCTGCACCAACCCAGGGGTGAAAAGTGGTTTTTCAACACTAACACAAGTGTGAAAAGTCGTTTTTCAACACTAACACAAGTGCAAAAAGTGGTTTTTCAACACTAACACAAGTGCGAAAAGTGTTTTTTCCACACTAATACAAGTGCAAAAGTGGTTTCCTGCACCAACATAAGTGCGAAGGGTGGTTTTTCAATACTAACACAAGTGCGAAAAGTGGTTTTTCAACACTAAAACAAGTGCGAAAAGTGTTTTTTCAACACTAACACAAGTGCGAAAAGTGGTTTTTCAACACTAACACAAGTGCGAAATGTGTTTTTTCCACACTAATACAAGTGCAAAAGTGGTTTCCTGCACCAACACAAGTGCGAAAAGTGGTTTTTCAACACTAACACAAGTGCGAAAAGTGGTTTTTCAACACTAACACAAGTGCGAAAAGTGGTTTTCCAACACTAACACAAGTGCGAAAATGGTTTTTCCACACTAATACAAGTGCAAAAGTGGTTTCCTGCACCAACACAAGTGCGAAAAGTGGTTTTTCAACACTAACACAAGTGCGAAAAGTGGTTTTTCAACACTAACACAAGTGCGATAAGTGGTTTTTCAACGCTAACACAAGTGCGAAAAGTGGTTTTTCAACACTAACACAAGTGCGAAAAGTGGTTTTTCAACACTAACACAAGTGCGAAAAGTGTTTTTTCCACACTAATACAAGTGCAAAAGTGGTTTCCTGCACCAACACAAGTGCGAAAAGTGGTTTTTCAACACTAACACAAGCGCGAAAAGTGGTTTTTCAACACTAACACAAGTGCAAAAGTGGTTTCCTGCACCAACACAAGTGCGAAAAGTGGTTTTTCAACACCAACACAAGTGCGAAAAGTGGTTTTTCAACACTAACACAAGTGCGAAAAGTGGTTTTTCAACACTATCACAAGTGCAAAAAGTGTTTTTTCCACACTAATACAAGTGCAAAAGTGGTTTCCTGCACCAACACAAGTGCGAAAAGTGGTTTTTCAACACTAACACAAGTGCGAAAAGTGATTTTTCAACACTAACACAAGTGCGATAAGTGGTTTTTCAACACTATCACAAGTGCAAAAAGTGTTTTTTCCACACTAATACAAGTGCAAAAGTGGTTTCCTGCACCAACACAAGTGCGAAAAGTGGTTTTTCAACACTAACACAAGTGCGAAAAGTGGTTTTTCAACACTATCACAAGTGTGAAAAGTGGTTTTTCCACACTAATACAAGTGCAAAAGTGGTTTCCTGCACCAACACAAGTGCGAAAAGTGGTTTTTCAACACTAACACAAGTGCGAAAAGTGTTTTTTCCACACTAATACAAGTGCAAAAGTGGTTTCCTGCACCAACACAAGTGCGAAAAGTGGTTTTTCAACACTAACACAAGTGCAAAAAGTGGTTTTTCAACACTAACACAAGTGCAAAAGTGGTTTCCTGCACCAACACAAGTGCGAAAAGTGGTTTTCCAACACTAACACAAGTGCGAAAAGTGGTTTTTCCACACTAATACAAGTGCAAAAGTGGTTTCCTGCACCAACCCAGGGGCGAAAAGTGGTTTTTCAACACTAACACAAGTGTGAAAAGTGGTTTTTCAACACTAACACAAGTGCGAAAAGTGGTTTTTCTACACCAACACAAGTGCGAAAAGTGGTTTTTCAACACTAACACAAGTGCGAAAAGTGTTTTTTCCACACTAATACAAGTGCAAAAGTGGTTTCCTGCACCAACATAAGTGCGAAGGGTGGTTTTTCAATACTAACACAAGTGCGAAAAGTGGTTTTTCAACACTAACACAAGTGCGAAAAGTGGTTTTTCAACACTAACACAAGTGCGAAAAGTGGTTTTTCAACACTAACACAAGTGCGAAATGTGTTTTTTTCACACTAATACAAGTGCAAAAGTGGTTTCCTGCACCAACACAAGTGCGAAAAGTGGTTTTTCAACATTAACACAAGTGCGAAAAGTGGTTTTTCAACACTAACACATGTGCAAAAGTGGTTTTCCCACACTAATACAAGTGCAAAAGTGGTTTCCTGCACCAACACAAGTGCGAAAAGTGGTTTTTCAACACTAACACAAGTGCGAAAAGTGGTTTTGCAACACTAACACAAGTGCGAAAAGTGGTTTTTCTACACTAATACAAGTGCGAGAAGTGGTTTTCCCACACTAATACAAGTGCAAAAGTGGTTTCCTGCACCAACACAAGTGCGAAAAGTGGTTTTTCAACACTAACACAAGTGCGAAAAGAGGTTTTTCAACACTAACACAAGTGCGAAAAGTGGTTTTTCAACACTAACACAAGTGCGAAAAGTGGTTTTTCAACACTAACACAAGTGCGAAAAGTGGTTTTTCAACACTATCACAAGTGCAAATAGTGTTTTTTCCACACTAATACAAGTGCAAAAGTGGTTTCCTGCACCAACACAAGTGCGAAAAGTGGTTTTTCAACACTAACACAAGTGCGAAAAGTGGTTTTTCAACACTAACACAAGTGCGAAAAGTGGTTTTTCAACATTATCACAAGTGCAAAAAGTGTTTTTTCCACACTAATACAAGTGCGAAAGTGGTTTCCTGCACCAACACAAGTGCGAAAAGTGGTTTATCAACACTAACACAAGTGCGAAATGTGGTTTTTCAACACTATCACAAGTGCAAAAAGTGGTTTTTCAACACTAACACAAGTGCGAAAAGTGGTTTTTCAACACTAACACAAGTGCGAAAAGTGGTTTTTCAACACTAACACAAGTGCGAAAAGTGGTTTTTCCACACTAATACAAGTGCAAAAGTGGTTTCCTGCACCAACACAAGTGCGAAAAGTGGTTTTTCAACACTAACACAAGTGTGAAAAGTGGTTTTTCAACACTAACACAAGTGCGAAAAGTGGTTTTCCAACACTAACACAAGTGCGAAAATGGTTTTTCCACACTAATACAAGTGCAAAAGTGGTTTCCTGCACCAACACAAGTGCGAAAAGTGGTTTTTCAACACTAACACAAGTGCGAAAAGTGGTTTTTCAACACTAACACAAGTGCGAAAAGTGGTTTTTCAACACTAACACAAGTGCGAAAAGTGGTTTTTCAACACTAACACAAGTGCGAAAAGTGTTTTTTCCACAATAATACAAGTGCAAAAGTGGTTTCCTGCACCAACACAAGTGCGAAAAGTGGTTTTTCAACATTAACACAAGTGCGAAAAGTGGTTTTTCAACACTAACACACGTGCAAAAGTGGTTTCCTGCACCAACACAAGTGCGAAAAGTGGTTTTTCAACACCAACACAAGCGCGAAAAGTGGTTTTTCAACACTAACACAAGTGTGAAAAGTGGTTTTTCAACACTATCACAAGTGCAAAAAGTGTTTTTTCCACACTAATACAAGTGCAAAAGTGGTTTCTTGCACCAACACAAGTGCGAAAAGTGGTTTTTCAACACTAACACAAGTGCGAAAAGTGGTTTTTTCAACACTATCACAAGTGCAAAAAGTGTTTTTTCCACACTAATACAAGTGCAAAAGTGGTTTCCTGCACCAACACAAGTGCGAAAAGTGGTTTATCAACACTAACACAAGTGCGAAAAGTGGTTTTTCAACACTATCACAAGTGCAAAAAGTGTTTTTTCCACACTAATACAAGTGCAAAAGTGGTTTCCTGCACCAACACAAGTGCGAAAAGTGGTTTTTCAACACTAACACAAGTGCGAAAAGTGGTTTTTCAACACTACCACAAGTGCAAAAAGTGTTTTTTCCACACTAATACAAGTGCAAAAGTGGTTTCCTGCACCAACACAAGTGCGAAATGTGGTTTTTCAACACTAACACAAGTGCGAAAAGTGGTTTTTCAACACTATCACAAGTGCAAAAAGTGTTTTTGCCACACTAATACAAGTGCAAAAGTGGTTTCCTGCACCAACACAAGTGCGAAAAGTGGTTTTTCAACACTAACACAAGTGCGAAAAGTGGTTTTTCAACACTAATACAAGTGCGAAAAGTGGTTTTCCACACTAATACAAGTAGAAAAGTGGTTTCCTGCACCAACACAAGTGCGAAAAGTGGTTTTTCAACACTAACACAAGTGCGAAAAGTGTTTTTTCAACACTATCACAAGTGCAAAAAGTGTTTTTTCCACACTAATACAAGTGCAAAATTGGTTTCCTGCACCAACACAAGTGCGAAAAGGGGTTTTTCAACACTAACACAAGTGCAAAAAGTGGTTTTTCAACACTAACACAAGTGCAAAAAGTGTTTTTTTCCACACTAATACAAGTGCAAAAGTGGTTTCCTGCACCAACACAAGTGCGAAAAGTGGTTTTTCAACACTAACACAAGTTCAAAAAGTGGTTTTTCAACACTATCACAAGTGCAAAAAGTGTTTTTTTCCACACTAATACAAATGCAAAAGTGGTTTCCTGCACCAACTTTAGTGTGAAAAGTGGTTTTACAACACTAACACAAGTGCGAAAAGTGGTTTTTCTACACTAATACAAGTGCGAGAAGTGGTTTTCCCACACTAATACAAGTGCAAAAGTGGTTTCCTGCACCAACACAAGTGCGAAAAGTGGTTTTTCAACACTAACACAAGTGCGAAAAGTGGTTTTACAACACTAACACAAGTGCGAAAAGTGGTTTTTCTACACTAATACAAGTGCGAGAAGTGGTTTTCCCACAATAATACAAGTGCAAAAGTGGTTTCCTGCACCAACACAAGTGCGAAAAGTGGTTTTTCAACACTAACACAAGTGCGAAAAGAGGTTTTTCAACACTAACACAAGTGCGAAAAGTGGTTTTTCAACACTAACACAAGTGCGAAAAGTGGTTTTTCAACACTAACACAAGTGCGAAAAGTGGTTTTTCAACACTAACACAAGTGCGAAAAGTGTTTTTTCCACACTAATACAAGTGCAAAAGTGGTTTCCTGCACCAACACAAGTGCGAAGTGGTTTTTCAACACTAACACAAGTGCAAAAAGTGGTTTTTCAACACTAACACAAGTGCGAAAAGTGTTTTTTCCACACTAATACAAGTGCAAAAGTGGTTTCCTGCACCAACATAAGTGCGAAGGGTGGTTTTTCAATACTAACACAAGTGCGAAAAGTGGTTTTTCAACACTAACACAAGTGCGAAAAGTGGTTTTTCAACACTAACACAAGTGCGAAAAGTGGTTTTTCAACACTAACACAAGTGCGAAATGTGTTTTTTCCACACTAATACAAGTGCAAAAGTGGTTTCCTGCACCAACACAAGTGCGAAAAGTGGTTTTTCAACACTAACACAAGTGCGAAAAGTGGTTTTTCAACACTAACACAAGTGCGAAAAGTGGTTTTCCAACACTAACACAAGTGCGAAAATGGTTTTTCCACACTAATACAAGTGCAAAAGTGGTTTCCTGCACCAACACAAGTGCGAAAAGTGGTTTTTCAACACTAACACAAGTGCGAAAATTGGTTTTTCAACACTAACACAAGTGCGATAAGTGGTTTTTCAACGCTAACACAAGTGCGAAAAGTGGTTTTTCAACACTAACACAAGTGCGAAAAGTGGTTTTTCAACACTAACACAAGTGCGAAAAGTGTTTTTTCCACACTAATACAAGTGCAAAAGTGGTTTCCTGCACCAACACAAGTGCGAAAAGTGGTTTTTCAACACTAACACAAGTGCGAAAAGTGGTTTTTCAACACTAACACAAGTGCAAAAGTGGTTTCCTGCACCAACACAAGTGCGAAAAGTGGTTTTTCAACACCAACACAAGTGCGAAAAGTGGTTTTTCAACACTAACACAAGTGCGAAAAGTGGTTTTTCAACACTATCACAAGTGCAAAAAGTGTTTTTTCCACACTAATACAAGTGCAAAAGTGGTTTCCTGCACCAACACAAGTGCGAAAAGTGGTTTTTCAACACTAACACAAGTGCGAAAAGTGATTTTTCAACACTAACACAAGTGCGATAAGTGGTTTTTCAACACTATCACAAGTGCAAAAAGTGTTTTTTCCACACTAATACAAGTGCAAAAGTGGTTTCCTGCACCAACACAAGTGCGAAAAGTGGTTTTTCAACACTAACACAAGTGCGAAAAGTGGTTTTTCAACACTATCACAAGTGTGAAAAGTGGTTTTTCCACACTAATACAAGTGCAAAAGTGGTTTCCTGCACCAACACAAGTGCGAAAAGTGGTTTTTCAACACTAACACAAGTGCGAAAAGTGTTTTTTCCACACTAATACAAGTGCAAAAGTGGTTTCCTGCACCAACACAAGTGCGAAAAGTGGTTTTTCAACACTAACACAAGTGCAAAAAGTGGTTTTTCAACACGAACACAAGTGCAAAAGTGGTTTCCTGCACCAACACAAGTGCGAAAAGTGGTTTTTCCACACTAATACAAGTGCAAAAGTGGTTTCCTGCACCAACCCAGGGGCGAAAAGTGGTTTTTCAACACTAACACAAGTGTGAAAAGTGGTTTTTCAACACTAACACAAGTGCGAAAAGTGGTTTTTCTACACTAACACAAGTGCGAAAAGTGGTTTTTCAACACTAACACAAGTGCGAAAAGTGTTTTTTCCACACTAATACAAGTGCAAAAGTGGTTTCCTGCACCAACATAAGTGCGAAGGGTGGTTATTCAATACTAACACAAGTGCGAAAAGTGGTTTTTCAACACTAACACAAGTGCGAAAAGTGGTTTTTCAACACTAACACAAGTGCGAAAAGTGGTTTTTCAACACTAACACAAGTGCGAAAAGTGGTTTTTCAACACTAACACAAGTGCGAAAAGTGATGTTTCAACACTAACACAAGTACGAAAAGTGGTTTTTCAACACTAACACAAGTGTGAAAAGTGGTTTTTCCACACTAATACAAGTGCAAAAGTGGTTTCCTGCACCAACACAAGTGCGAAAAGTGGTTTTTCAACACTAACACAAGTGCAAAAAGTGGTTTTTCAACACTATCACAAGTGCAAAAAGTGTTTTTTCCACACTAATACAAGTGCAAAAGTGGTTTCCTGCACCAACACAAGTGCGAAAAGTGGTTTTTCAACACTAACACAAGTGCGAAAAGTGGTTTTTCAACACTAACACAAGTGCGAAAAGTGTTTTTTCCATACGAACACAAGTGCAAAAGTGGTTTCCTGCACCAACACAAGTGCGAAAAGTGGTTTTTCAACACTAACACAAGTGCTAAAAGTGGTTTTTCAACACTAACACAAGTGCAAAAGTGGTTTCCTGCACCAACACAAGTGCGAAAAGTGGTTTTTCAACACCAACACAAGTGCGAAAAGTGGATTTTCAACACTAACACAAGTGCGAAAAGTGGTTTTTCAACACTATCACAAGTGCAAAAAGTGTTTTTTCCACACTAATACAAGTGCAAAAGTGGTTTCCTGCACCAACACAAGTGCGAAAAGTGGTTTTTCAACACTAACACAAGTGCGAAAAGTGGTTTTTCAACACTAACACAAGTGCGAAAAGTGGTTTTCCACACTAATACAAGTAGAAAAGTGGTTTCCTGCACCAACACAAGTGCGAAAAGTGGTTTTTCAACACTAACACAAGTGCGAAAAGTGGTTTTTCAACACTATCACAAGTGCAAAAAGTGTTTTTTCCACACTAATACAAGTGCAAAATTGGTTTCCTGCACCAACACAAGTGCGAAAAGGGGTTTTTCAACACTAACACAAGTGCAAAAAGTGGTTTTTCAACACTAACACAAGTGCAAAAAGTGTTTTTTCCACACTAATACAAGTGCAAAAGTGGTTTCCTGCACCAACACAAGTGCGAAAAGTGGTTTTTCAACACTAACACAAGTTCAAAAAGTGGTTTTTCAACACTATCACAAGTGCAAAAAGTGTTTTTTCCACACTAATACAAGTGCAAAAGTGGTTTCCTGCACCAACTTTAGTGTGAAAAGTGGTTTTACAACACTAACACAAGTGCGAAAAGTGGTTTTTCTACACTAATACAAGTGCGAGAAGTGGTTTTCCCACACTAATACAAGTGCAAAAGTGGTTTCCTGCACCAACACAAGTGCGAAAAGTGGTTTTACAACACTAACACAAGTGCGAAAAGTGGTTTTTCTACACTAATACAAGTGCGAGAAGTGGTTTTCCCACACTAATACAAGTGCAAAAGTGGTTTCCTGCACCAACACAAGTGCGAAAAGTGGTTTTTCAACACTAACACAAGTGCGAAAAGAGGTTTTTCAACACTAACACAAGTGCGAAAAGTGGTTTTTCAACACTAACACAAGTGCGAAAAGTGGTTTTTCAACACTAACACAAGTGCGAAAAGTGGTTTTTCAACACTAACACAAGTGCGAAAAGTGTTTTTTCCACACTAATACAAGTGCAAAAGTGGTTTCCTGCACCAACACAAGTGCGAAGTGGTTTTTCAACACTAACACAAGTGCAAAAAGTGGTTTTTCAACACTAACACAAGTGCGAAAAGTGTTTTTTCCACACTAATACAAGTGCAAAAGTGGTTTCCTGCACCAACATAAGTGCGAAGGGTGGTTTTTCAATACTAACACAAGTGCGAAAAGTGGTTTTTCAACACTAACACAAGTGCGAAAAGTGGTTTTTCAACACTAACACAAGTGCGAAAAGTGGTTTTTCAACACTAACACAAGTGCGAAATGTGTTTTTTCCACACTAATACAAGTGCAAAAGTGGTTTCCTGCACCAACACAAGTGCGAAAAGTGGTTTTTCAACACTAACACAAGTGCGAAAAGTGGTTTTTCAACACTAACACAAGTGCGAAAAGTGGTTTTCCAACACTAACACAAGTGCGAAAATGGTTTTTCCACACTAATACAAGTGCAAAAGTGGTTTCCTGCACCAACACAAGTGCGAAAAGTGGTTTTTCAACACTAACACAAGTGCGAAAATTGGTTTTTCAACACTAACACAAGTGCGATAAGTGGTTTTTCAACGCTAACACAAGTGCGAAAAGTGGTTTTTCAACACTAACACAAGTGCGAAAAGTGGTTTTTCAACACTAACACAAGTGCGAAAAGTGTTTTTTCCACACTAATACAAGTGCAAAAGTGGTTTCCTGCACCAACACAAGTGCGAAAAGTGGTTTTTCAACACTAACACAAGTGCGAAAAGTGGTTTTTCAACACTAACACAAGTGCAAAAGTGGTTTCCTGCACCAACACAAGTGCGAAAAGTGGTTTTTCAACACCAACACAAGTGCGAAAAGTGGTTTTTCAACACTAACACAAGTGCGAAAAGTGGTTTTTCAACACTATCACAAGTGCAAAAAGTGTTTTTTCCACACTAATACAAGTGCAAAAGTGGTTTCCTGCACCAACACAAGTGCGAAAAGTGGTTTTTCAACACTAACACAAGTGCGAAAAGTGATTTTTCAACACTAACACAAGTGCGATAAGTGGTTTTTCAACACTATCACAAGTGCAAAAAGTGTTTTTTCCACACTAATACAAGTGCAAAAGTGGTTTCCTGCACCAACACAAGTGCGAAAAGTGGTTTTTCAACACTAACACAAGTGCGAAAAGTGGTTTTTCAACACTATCACAAGTGTGAAAAGTGGTTTTTCCACACTAATACAAGTGCAAAAGTGGTTTCCTGCACCAACACAAGTGCGAAAAGTGGTTTTTCAACACTAACACAAGTGCGAAAAGTGTTTTTTCCACACTAATACAAGTGCAAAAGTGGTTTCCTGCACCAACACAAGTGCGCAAAGTGGTTTTTCAACACTAACACAAGTGCAAAAAGTGGTTTTTCAACACTAACACAAGTGCAAAAGTGGTTTCCTGCACCAACACAAGTGCGAAAAGTGGTTTTCCAACACTAACACAAGTGCGAAAAGTGGTTTTTCCACACTAATACAAGTGCAAAAGTGGTTTCCTGCACCAACCCAGGGGCGAAAAGTGGTTTTTCAACACTAACACAAGTGTGAAAAGTGGTTTTTCAACACTAACACAAGTGCGAAAAGTGGTTTTTCTACACTAACACAAGTGCGAAAAGTGGTTTTTCAACACTAACACAAGTGCGAAAAGTGTTTTTTCCACGCTAATACAAGTGCAAAAGTGGTTTCCTGCACCAACATAAGTGCGAAGGGTGGTTATTCAATACTAACACAAGTGCGAAAAGTGGTTTTTCAACACTAACACAAGTGCGAAAAGTGGTTTTTCAACACTAACACAAGTGCGAAAAGTGGTTTTTCAACACTAACACAAGTGCGAAAAGTGGTTTTTCAACACTAACACAAGTGCGAAAAGTGATGTTTCAACACTAACACAAGTACGAAAAGTGGTTTTTCAACACTAACACAAGTGCGAAAAGTGGTTTTTCCACACTAATACAAGTGCAAAAGTGGTTTCCTGCACCAACACAAGTGCGAAAAGTGGTTTTTCAACACTAACACAAGTGCAAAAAGTGGTTTTTCAACACTATCACAAGTGCAAAAAGTGTTTTTTCCACACTAATACAAGTGCAAAAGTGGTTTCCTGCACCAACACAAGTGCGAAAAGTGGTTTTTCAACACTAACACAAGTGCGAAAAGTGGTTTTTCAACAATAACACAAGTGCGAAAAGTGTTTTTTCCACACGAACACAAGTGCGAAAAGTGGTTTTTCAACACTAACACAAGTGCGAAAAGTGTTTTTCCACACTAATACAAGTGCAAAAGTGGTTTCCTGCACCAACACAAGTGCGAAAAGTGGTTTTTCAACACTAACACAAGTGCAAAAAGTGGTTTTTCAACACTAACACAAGTGCAAAAGTGGTTTCCTGCACCAACACAAGTGCGAAAAGTGGTTTTCAACACTAACACAAGTGCGAAAAGTGGTTTTTCATCACTATCACAAGTGCAAAAAGTGTTTTTTCCACACTAATACAAGCGTAAAAGTGGTTTCCTGCACCAACACAAGTCGGAAAAGTGGATTTTCAACACTAACACAAGTGCGAAAAGTGGGTTTTCAACACTAACACAAGTGCGAAAAGTGGTTTCCTTCACTAACACAAGTGCGAAAAGTGGTTTTTCAAAACTAACACAAGTGCGAAAAGTGGTTTCCTTCACCAACACCAGTGCGAAAAGTGGTTTTTCAACACTAACACAAGTGCGAAAAGTGGTTTTTCCACACTGTGCGAAAAGTGGTTTCCTTCACTAACACATGTGCGAAAAGTGGGTTTTCAACACTAACACAAGTGCGAAAAGTGGTTTCCTTCACTAACACATGTGCGAAAAGTGGGTTTTCAACACTAACACAAGTGCGAAAAGTGGTTTCCTTCACTAACACATGTGCGAAATGTGGTTTTTCAACACTAACACAAGTGCAAAAAGTGGTTTTTCAACACTATCACAAGTGCAAAAGTGGTTTCCTGCACCAACACAAGTGCGAAATGTGGTTTTTCAACACTAACACAAGTGCAAAAAGTGGTTTTTCAACACTATCACAAGTGCAAAAAGTGTTTTGTCCACACTAATACAAGTGCAAAAGTGGTTTCCTGCACCAACACAAGTGCGAAAAGTGGTTTTTCAACACTAACGCAAGTGCGAAAAGTGGTTTTTCAACACTATCACAAGTGCAAAAAGTGTTTTGTCCACACTAATACAAGTGCAAAAGTGGTTTCCTGCACCAACACAAGTGCGAAAAGTGGTTTTTCAACACTATCACAAGTGCAAAAGTGGTTTCCTGCACCAACACAAGTGCGAAATGTGGTTTTTCAACACTAACACAAGTGCAAAAAGTGGTTTTTCAACACTATCACAAGTGCAAAAAGTGTTTTTTCCACACTAATACAAGTGCAAAAGTGGTTTCCTGCACCAACACAAGTGTGAAAAGTGGTTTCCTTCACTAACACATGTGCGAAAAGTGGGTTTTCCACATTAACACAAGTGCGAAAAGTGGTTTCCTTCACCAACACCAGTGCGAAAAGTGGTTTTTCAACACTAACACAAGTGCGAAAAGTGGTTTTTCCACACTAATACAAGTGCAAAACTGGTTTCCTGCACCAACACAAGTGCGAAAAGTGGTTTTTCAACACTAACACAAGTGCGAAAAGTGGTTTTTCAACACTAACACAAGTGCGAAAAGTGGTTTTTCCACACTAATACAAGTGCAAAAGTGGTTTCCTGCACCAACACAAGTGCGAAATGTGGTTTTTCAACACTAACACAAGTGCAACTAGAACGGGCACTCGGTAGAGCGCATACCTTCGCCGCAGCTACTGTTCTGTACTTGGCATGGGAGTGTAGGGAACAGAACAACAAAAATACGATTTTGACCTTTTCGTGACCTTGACCTTGACCTTTGACCCGATTGCTCCCAAAATCTAATCAAATGTGTCCCGTATAATAACCAATCATCCCACCAAATTTCATGCAATTCGGTTGAATACTTTTTGAGTTATGCGAATAACATACACACACACACACACACACAGACATACAAATAAATACACAGCGATCAAAACATAACCTTCCGCTTTTGCGAAGGTAAAAAGTAGTTTTTCAACACTAACACAAGTGCGAAAAGTGGTTTTTCAACACTATCACAAGTGCAAAAAGTGTTTTTTCCACACTAATACAAGTGCAAAAAGTGTTTTTTCAACACTATCACAAGTGCAACAAGATTGGGCATTGAATTCTGAACATTTTGGCATTAGTTTCATACAAATTGGACACAAATTGACCGCGCTATGGTAAAAAGACGATTTTGACCTTTTCATGACCTTGACCTTGACCTTTGACCCGATCGATTCCAAAATCTAAGCAAATGGTTCCCGGATAATAACCTATCATCCCACCAAATTTCATGCGAATCGGTTGAATACTTTTTGAGTTATGCGAATAACATACACACACACACACAGACATACAAATAAATACACAGCGATCAAAACATAACCTTCCGCTTTTGCGAAGGTAATAAATACACAGCGATCAAAACATAACCTTCCGCTTTTGCGAAGGTAATTAACCTGAAATTGCAGACAGAATTATTTATTTTATCTGAGAAGCTAAACGAATCTTCTTCTTCTTTAGTACCTCAAACTTTATGTGAAATGCGATCGATTTTTAAAAATCAGAATTTGAGCAAATCTGTTTCATTCGTCTGTTAATATGCCTCCCCGATTGACAAATCTGCCATTTGAATTTCATTTGAGGTTGAAATTAAACAAGAATGTATCAATTGAATGCAGGTTTATTAGCAACAACGATGAACAATCAATCTGCAAGACAAAGAAAGCGATGGTAGATATTAGAATAAGATAATAGATACAGAATATGCAAATAACAATGCGCAGTATTACACAAGATGAGAACGCAATAGAGAACAGTACCATACAAGAGTTGTCTATCTCCCTTTCCCAAAAACGTTCAATTGTGACACAGAATAGAATGAAACTGGAGACCGAGAAAAAGGATCACATGAGTTTATAATTGATATTCTTCTGAATTGAATCGGGCTGGTGGTTTGATAATTCGCTTCGGGCGGCCCGTCACCACCCGATCAATCGTCGGAGTCCTCTGAGGGCAGTTCGTAATTTCCTGGTCCATTGTGGGAGTCTCCGGTGGGTGGTTCACTATCGCCCTGTCCGACGCCGGAGTCCCCTCCAGCTGGTCCATCATCACCCGAACCGTCAAGGGGGCAGAAATAGGCAGTGACCGTGGAGGTGTGGCGGTGGTCTGCACATGTGGTTGGTTAGCGACTCTCGCAGGTGGTGTCATCGCGGTGATGGAGCGGAGTGTCTGTGATGGTAAGCCCGGCGCAATGACATGTTGGGGTTCACCCTTCTGGGGAGTGGTAACAGGATTGAGACAGACTCTTGGAGCGGCGATGGGTTGGGTACCAGACATTAAGTATTTCGGTACGATTGGCATAACACTTGGCATAACGGTTGGCAGCATGCCACTTTTGCCAGTCGTAGTGGGGGTTGTCATGCTGAAAGGCGTAAAACGTCGCAGGAACTTACGATTCCGGAGAGTGATTCTTCCGGAGCCATCCACCTTGACAATGTATTGATCGAATTGTTTTACCTCAATCACGGTTCCGGTCCGGTCCCATTTTCGTGGTTCCAGGCCGGTCTGGTTCTGGATCCGGACATGGTCCCCGACGGCCAGTGGAGGTAGCTTTGTCGTGTGTTCAGCGAGTCTTTCGATCTCCCTGGCATGCCGAATGCGCAAAGCTTCCTCACGATTGTTGCGTGTTTCCCGCCAGGTGTCCGATGGCAAGTATCTGCCTGGGATGATGGGTATGAAGTCCTTGACTGGCCTCTTGAAGATGATCATGGCTGGAGACAACCTAGTGTCCTGATCCGGTGCATTCCGGTACTGGAGTATTGCACGTTGGAACCGATCAGTGTCTAGTTCACCATTGGAACCAGTGTTATCGGTGATCAATCTTTTCGATGTTTTGACTGCGATCTCGGCACGACAGTTGCTGTGTGGGAAGGCAGTGGATGACAACCGATGGTTAACGCCCCACCGACGCAAGAAGTCTTGGGTGTCATGTGCCGTGAATTCTGGCCCACAGTCAGATGCCAATTCGTCGGGGATACCATAAGTGGCGAAGTTCGACCGCAGACATTTCACTAGGCCTTGTGCCCCGCCAGTTGTTAGCTGAATGATTGGCCAATTAGAGTAACGATCAACGGTGACCAAATAACTCCGACCCTTGTGATGAAAGTAATCTGAACAAACGTACTGGAAAGGGTAGGCAGGTTCAGCTGAGGCTGTAGGTGGAGCGCTTGGTTGCGATGGGGCCATCCGATTGCAGTGTGAGCAGCGATTGCGCATCTCATGAATCTGGGGAGTGATTCCAGGCCAAAAGATCGAGCTGCTGGCCCGGGTGGTCATAGCCGTGACTCCTTGGTGAGCAGCATGAAGATTCTCAAGGACAAGCTTCCGTAGCTTCGGTGGGATTATAATCCTCCCCTTGTAGACCACTATGCCATCAATAGTGTAGAGGTGTTCACGGAAGGGAAAGTATTCCAAAATGGACACAGGGAAATCGTCCCGACTGGCAGGTAGACCCTGCTCAATAGAATTGAGTAACTGCAGCATCTGAGTGTCACTTGCTGTTTCGTCCCGAACATCGTCCCAAGTGACGGACCGCACAGAATCGAGTGTCTTGATGGCTGCCATAGAAATAGCCATTTCCATGCCAGTGTCGTCATCTGTGGTCCACAGCCCAGTCAAGGTGTGCTGTCTTAGTGTAGTCGATGTGGCCACATCCATAATGGAGGAAATGTCATCCACCAGTGGCAGTCGTTCCGATGGTCTGGCACCCGACGGATGTCGTGAAATCGCATCTGGTACGCAGTGTCGTTTTCCCGGGATGTGGATAATTCGGAAACGATATGCTAGGGTCCTTTCTTTCAAGTTGGCAAGCCGCGTGTTATGGATGTCCTCTAATCGTCTGTCACCAAGAAGCTTGATTAAGGGCTTGTGATCGACGGCAATAATCAGGTTCTTGCATCCCAACACAAAATACTTTACTTTTTCCAGGCTGTCCGCCACTGCTAGAGCTTCACCCTCTATCGGAGCATAGCGCGACTCCGCTGCATGGGTGAAGCGGCCTCCAGCAAGGGTGATTTTCCAGCCATCGGGGCAGCACTGTGGGGTTTCACCAGGGCATCTGCAGTGTTTTTGGAGGAGCCAGAAGCCAATCCCATCCTTCGACCAGTCAGTTGCGAGACATGTTGTCCGTTCCTTGTCAAAGATCCGGACCCCATTTGCGACTTCAGATATGATGAGTCGTTTTGATTCTTCGAATAGGGATTGTAGTGTTGCATCCCAGTAGAAGGGGGTGCATGGTTTTAGGAGGTCCCGAAAAGGTCGCATCCTCTCGGTCATGCTGAAGCAGTATGTTACCTGATTGACTAGCCCAAACCAGGAGCGAATGTCAGTAATTGTTTTTGGTGTGGGGAAGTCCTGTATCGCTTGGAGATACCTTTGGCATGGTCGTACACTGTCCATGGTGATCTCGAATCCAGCGAATTCGACCGTGTCCTGACCAAAATGGAATTTCGTCGGATTTTGCGTAATCCCATTACGGCCGCACAGGTCGAGCCAGTTGCATGCCTGAAAAAAGCTCTCTTCCAATGTGTCGCTCCACATGATGGTATCATCAATACATTTGGACTTGTTTTTGAAGTCCGATACAATTTCGTCAAATCGTCTGGAGTATCCATCACCTGAAGCGATGTAACCTTGGGGAGTGGTGCAGTAACGGTATCGGCCCCATGGTGTGATGAACGTTGTCAGATGGCGGTCACATTCTCTGATTGGAACGCTGTGATAGCCATTCCAGGCGTCTGTTACCGTCTTTTTGGTGTTATGTGGCACCGCCATTGCTTGATGGAAGGGTGACTGGGTGTGGTGGGTCTCACGTGTGCAGTGCGCATTCAGTGGTTGCAGATCAACTGTCCTCCGTGGGGTCCCATCCTTCTTTGGACAGACGACCATTCTGCTGCACCATGTCACTGGTTCACCAATTGGCACCGGTTCCAGGACCCCTAACCTGATGTCGCGATCGATACCAGCCTTGACTTCTGCCTGCCAGTGTAAGGGGACAGGCACTGGGGTGTGCACCGCTTTTGGTGTTGCCTCGGGGTCAACCATCAGTGTGAGAGGCGGACCTTCCATGTGGGGTAGTGGCTGGTGTTCGCAGACATTGAATGTGCTGCTTTTGTAGTACTCCAGTAGCCATTTCTCCAGCCTCTCTCGGTTCTCGTCAGTGGCCGGAAATGGGATAGATGTAGGCAGTGTAGGGGGAAGCGATCTTTCCGGGCAGTTACAATTTGCATCGATAACTGCTGCCACTGCAGCACCAACTGTGTTGGATTCGCCAATGGTTGGGAAGCTACTAGACACGAGGCCTAGATCGACGCATGCTTCACGACTGAGATACATGTTCCGTGTGTCAGGTGAGATGTAGCAGATTTGTCGGGTTTCAATAATGTCGCCATTGGCTGTGCAACCAGACAGGTGTAGGAGCATGGCGCCGATAATCCGGACCCTTCCACTGTTAACAGCATTCATCTTCAGGTTGAGACTTCTTCTTGGTCCAGCCAGAGAGGTGGTCAAATATATGGTGGTCGAGGTGTAGTGGAGTTGACAAGGTGGCCATGGCCCTTTTAATTTGCGGCTTCCAAATGGCCGTTTCTCGTTCCGTGACAGAGCAGAGGAGATCGTGGACCTGGCTGCTTTCTTCCACATCATGAGCATCCATTGATTTGTCCGTAGGTTTGTTGTCCGCCTTTTTCGTGCCTCCCCGGCAGACATGTGCAAAATGGCCGCGAGTGGCGCATTTACTGCATGTTTTCCCGTAGGCATTGCAGAATTGACGCCTTTGGTCGATGTTCGGCTGTTTGCCATGACCAGTTTTGCCGCAATAACTACAAATGGCCGCCTGCTTGTCGGTAGTGATCAGGGCTCTTTTGTTCTTCCAGTTTTTGTATTGGCTTGCGCCATGAGCGCCTTCACTATCGAGCAAGGCATTCTGGGAACGTTTCCCTGCTTCCTTGGCCTCGACGAAAATGAGAACTTCCTCCAAGCTCATGTTCTGATTTTGATCGCCGAGAATGTCCTGTTGTATATCTTGATCGGCGAGTCCCCGACATAGGACATCGCGAACCATGTCCTTGGTGTAGTTGACATCAGTAGGGGGATTGCATGAGCATACAACAGAAAACTTGCAGATCTCAGCTTGACCAGCCAGACGGGCTGCGTAGGTACGAATTGGTTCTTCTCGGTCCTGTCGCATGTTGTGGAGGTTTACGCGGGACACCATGGTATTCTCCTCTCGGACAGCAAGGGACCGAATGGCTTGTAGTATAGCTGCCTCGTCCTTGATTTCAATGCGTGGGTTGCTGCGGTGGAGGTCACGTCGTAGATTATCATCACAACATTCAAGGAGTTGAACGCGAACATCATTGCCGATTATCTGGGTCGCTGCCTTGTAACCATCCCATCTTCTGGTGAAATATTGCCAATCTTCGCTGGTACCGCCGGTTTGGATACGAGGACGGCTGACTTTGTCCGGTTTGGCTGGTGCAATGGACGTGTGAGTCATGGCGTGGATGGAGAGCTGGATAGCAGCAACGGCATTGTCAGTGCTGTCAGTAACGTAGACACAGCTCGGGAAGGGGCAGACTGCAGCAGGCATCTTCAGATGAGTTGATTGTTCATAAACAAGAATGTATCAATTGAATGCAGGTTTATTAGCAACAACGATGAACAATCAATCTGCAAGACAAAGAAAGCGATGGTAGATATTAGAATAAGATAATAGATACAGAATATGCAAATAACAATGCGCAGTATTACACAAGATGAGAACGCAATAGAGAACAGTACCATACAAGAGTTGTCTAGAAATGATTGCGGGAGATCGCGTTATAGTGATGACGTCTTGGATGGACATCCTCTTCTTCAGTCGCTCATAACTTTGAGTGAAATACGATCGAGTTAAAAATAGTCAGAATTTGAGCAAATCTGTTTCATTCGTTTGTTAATATGCCTCATCTCTTGACAAATCTGCAATTATAATTTTTTTTGAGGTTGAAATGATCGCGGGAGATTGCGTTATAGTGATGACGTCCTGGATGGACATCTTCTTCTTCAGTCGCGCATAACTTTGAGTGAAATACGATCGAGTTAAAAATAGTCAGAATTTGAGCAAATCTGTTTCATTCGTTTGTTAATATGCCTCATCTATTGTCAAATCTGCAATTATAATTTTTTTTGAGGTTGAAATGATCGCGGGAGATCGCGTTATAGTGATGACGTCCTGGATGGACATCTTCTTCTTCAGTCGCTCATAACTTTGAGTGAAATACGATCGAGTTAAAAATAGTCAGAATTTGAGCAAATCTGTTTCCCAAAATCTAATCAAATGTGTCCCGTATAATAACCAATCATCCCACCAAATTTCATGCAATTCGGTTGAATACTTTTTGAGTTATGCGATTAACATACACACACACAGACATACAAATAAATACACAGCGATCAAAACATAACCTTCCGCTTTTGCGAAGGTAAAAAGTGGTTTTTCAACACTATCACAAGTGCAAAAAGTGTTTTGTCCACACTAATACAAGTGCAAAAGTGGTTTCCTGCACCAACACAAGTGCGAAAAGTGGTTTTTCAACACTAACACAAGTGCGAAAAGTGGTTTTTCAACACTAACACAAGTGCGAAAAGTGGTTTTCCAACACTAACACAAGTGCGAAAATGGTTTTTCCACACTAATACAAGTGCAAAAGTGGTTTCCTGCACCAACACAAGTGCGAAAAGTGGTTTTTCAACACTAACACAAGTGCGAAAATTGGTTTTTCAACACTAACACAAGTGCGATAAGTGGTTTTTCAACGCTAACACAAGTGCGAAAAGTGGTTTTTCAACACTAACACAAGTGCGAAAAGTGGTTTTTCAACACTAACACAAGTGCGAAAAGTGTTTTTTCCACACTAATACAAGTGCAAAAGTGGTTTCCTGCACCAACACAAGTGCGAAAAGTGGTTTTTCAACACTAACACAAGTGCGAAAAGTGGTTTTTCAACACTAACACAAGTGCAAAAGTGGTTTCCTGCACCAACACAAGTGCGAAAAGTGGTTTTTCAACACCAACACAAGTGCGAAAAGTGGTTTTTCAACACTAACACAAGTGCGAAAAGTGGTTTTTCAACACTATCACAAGTGCAAAAAGTGTTTTTTCCACACTAATACAAGTGCAAAAGTGGTTTCCTGCACCAACACAAGTGCGAAAAGTGGTTTTTCAACACTAACACAAGTGCGAAAAGTGATTTTTCAACACTAACACAAGTGCGATAAGTGGTTTTTCAACACTATCACAAGTGCAAAAAGTGTTTTTTCCACACTAATACAAGTGCAAAAGTGGTTTCCTGCACCAACACAAGTGCGAAAAGTGGTTTTTCAACACTAACACAAGTGCGAAAAGTGGTTTTTCAACACTATCACAAGTGTGAAAAGTGGTTTTTCCACACTAATACAAGTGCAAAAGTGGTTTCCTGCACCAACACATGTGCGAAAAGTGGTTTTTCAACACTAACACAAGTGCGAAAAGTGTTTTTTCCACACTAATACAAGTGCAAAAGTGGTTTCCTGCACCAACACAAGTGCGAAAAGTGGTTTTTCAACACTAACACAAGTGCAAAAAGTGGTTTTTCAACACTAACACAAGTGCAAAAGTGGTTTCCTGCACCAACACAAGTGCGAAAAGTGGTTTTCCAACACTAACACAAGTGCGAAAAGTGGTTTTTCCACACTAATACAAGTGCAAAAGTGGTTTCCTGCACCAACCCAGGGGCGAAAAGTGGTTTTTCAACACTAACACAAGTGTGAAAAGTGGTTTTTCAACACTAACACAAGTGCGAAAAGTGGTTTTTCTACACTAACACAAGTGCGAAAAGTGGTTTTTCAACACTAACACAAGTGCGAAAAGTGTTTTTTCCACACTAATACAAGTGCAAAAGTGGTTTCCTGCACCAACATAAGTGCGAAGGGTGGTTATTCAATACTAACACAAGTGCGAAAAGTGGTTTTTCAACACTAACACAAGTGCGAAAAGTGGTTTTTCAACACTAACACAAGTGCGAAAAGTGGTTTTTCAACACTAACACAAGTGCGAAAAGTGGTTTTTCAACACTAACACAAGTGCGAAAAGTGATGTTTCAACACTAACACAAGTACGAAAAGTGGTTTTTCAACACTAACACAAGTGCGAAAAGTGGTTTTTCCACACTAATACAAGTGCAAAAGTGGTTTCCTGCACCAACACAAGTGCGAAAAGTGGTTTTTCAACACTAACACAAGTGCAAAAAGTGGTTTTTCAACACTATCACAAGTGCAAAAAGTGTTTTTTCCACACTAATACAAGTGCAAAAGTGGTTTCCTGCACCAACACAAGTGCGAAAAGTGGTTTTTCAACACTAACACAAGTGCGAAAAGTGGTTTTTCAACACTAACACAAGTGCGAAAAGTGTTTTTTCCATACAAACACAAGTGCAAAAGTGGTTTCCTGCACCAACACAAGTGCGAAAAGTGGTTTTTCAACACTAACACAAGTGCTAAAAGTGGTTTTTCAACACTAACACAAGTGCAAAAGTGGTTTCCTGCACCAACACAAGTGCGAAAAGTGGTTTTTCAACACCAACACAAGTGCGAAAAGTGGATTTTCAACACTAACACAAGTGCGAAAAGTGGTTTTTCAACATTATCACAAGTGCAAAAAGTGTTTTTTCCACACTAATACAAGTGCAAAAGTGGTTTCCTGCACCAACACAAGTGCGAAAAGTGGTTTTTCAACACTAACACAAGTGCGAAAAGTGGTTTTTCAACACTAACACAAGTGCGAAAAGTGGTTTTCCACACTAATACAAGTAGAAAAGTGGTTTCCTGCACCAACACAAGTGCGAAAAGTGGTTTTTCAACACTAACACAAGTGCGAAAAGTGGTTTTTCAACACTATCACAAGTGCAAAAAGTGTTTTTTCCACACTAATACAAGTGCAAAATTGGTTTCCTGCACCAACACAAGTGCGAAAAGGGGTTTTTCAACACTAACACAAGTGCAAAAAGTGGTTTTTCAACACTAACACAAGTGCAAAAAGTGTTTTCTCCACACTAATACAAGTGCAAAAGTGGTTTCCTGCACCAACACAAGTGCGAAAAGTGGTTTTTCAACACTAACACAAGTTCAAAAAGTGGTTTTTCAACACTAACACAAGTGCGAAAAGTGGTTTTTCTACACTAATACAAGTGCGAGAAGTGGTTTTCCCACACTAATACAAGTGCAAAAGTGGTTTCCTGCACCAACACAAGTGCGAAAAGTGGTTTTACAACACTAACACAAGTGCGAAAAGTGGTTTTTCTACACTAATACAAGTGCGAGAAGTGGTTTTCCCACACTAATACAAGTGCAAAAGTGGTTTCCTGCACCAACACAAGTGCGAAAAGTGGTTTTTCAACACTAACACAAGTGCGAAAAGAGGTTTTTCAACACTAACACAAGTGCGAAAAGTGGTTTTTCAACACTAACACAAGTGCGAAAAGTGGTTTTTCAACACTAACACAAGTGCGAAAAGTGGTTTTTCAACACTAACACAAGTGCGAAAAGTGTTTTTTCCACACTAATACAAGTGCAAAAGTGGTTTCCTGCACCAACACAAGTGCGAAGTGGTTTTTCAACACTAACACAAGTGCGAAAAGTGGTTTTTCAACACTAACACAAGTGCGAAAAGTGGTTTTTCAACACTAATACAAGTGCAAAAGTGGTTTCCTGCACCAACATAAGTGCGAAGGGTGGTTTTTCAATACTAACACAAGTGCGAAAAGTGGTTTTTCAACACTAACACAAGTGCGAAAAGTGGTTTTTCAACACTAACACAAGTGCGAAAAGTGGTTTTTCAACACTAACACAAGTGCGAAATGTGTTTTTTCCACACTAATACAAGTGCAAAAGTGGTTTCCTGCACCAACACAAGTGCGAAAAGTGGTTTTTCAACACTAACACAAGTGCGAAAAGTGGTTTTTCAACACTAACACAAGTGCGAAAAGTGGTTTTCCAACACTAACACAAGTGCGAAAATGGTTTTTCCACACTAATACAAGTGCAAAAGTGGTTTCCTGCACCAACACAAGTGCGAAAAGTGGTTTTTCAACACTAACACAAGTGCGAAAATTGGTTTTTCAACACTAACACAAGTGCGATAAGTGGTTTTTCAACGCTAACACAAGTGCGAAAAGTGGTTTTTCAACACTAACACAAGTGCGAAAAGTGGTTTTTCAACACTAACACAAGTGCGAAAAGTGTTTTTTCCACACTAATACAAGTGCAAAAGTGGTTTCCTGCACCAACACAAGTGCGAAAAGTGGTTTTTCAACACTAACACAAGTGCGAAAAGTGGTTTTTCAACACTAACACAAGTGCAAAAGTGGTTTCCTGCACCAACACAAGTGCGAAAAGTGGTTTTTCAACACCAACACAAGTGCGAAAAGTGGTTTTTCAACACTAACACAAGTGCGAAAAGTGGTTTTTCAACACTATCACAAGTGCAAAAAGTGTTTTTTCCACACTAATACAAGTGCAAAAGTGGTTTCCTGCACCAACACAAGTGCGAAAAGTGGTTTTTCAACACTAACACAAGTGCGAAAAGTGATTTTTCAACACTAACACAAGTGCGATAAGTGGTTTTTCAACACTATCACAAGTGCAAAAAGTGTTTTTTCCACACTAATACAAGTGCAAAAGTGGTTTCCTGCACCAACACAAGTGCGAAAAGTGGTTTTTCAACACTAACACAAGTGCGAAAAGTGGTTTTTCAACACTATCACAAGTGTGAAAAGTGGTTTTTCCACACTAATACAAGTGCAAAAGTGGTTTCCTGCACCAACACAAGTGCGAAAAGTGGTTTTTCAACACTAACACAAGTGCGAAAAGTGTTTTTTCCACACTAATACAAGTGCAAAAGTGGTTTCCTGCACCAACACAAGTGCGAAAAGTGGTTTTTCAACACTAACACAAGTGCAAAAAGTGGTTTTTCAACACTAACACAAGTGCAAAAGTGGTTTCCTGCACCAACACAAGTGCGAAAAGTGGTTTTCCAACACTAACACAAGTGCGAAAAGTGGTTTTTCCACACTAATACAAGTGCAAAAGTGGTTTCCTGCACCAACCCAGGGGCGAAAAGTGGTTTTTCAACACTAACACAAGTGTGAAAAGTGGTTTTTCAACACTAACACAAGTGCGAAAAGTGGTTTTTCTACACTAACACAAGTGCGAAAAGTGGTTTTTCAACACTAACACAAGTGCGAAAAGTGTTTTTTCCACGCTAATACAAGTGCAAAAGTGGTTTCCTGCACCAACATAAGTGCGAAGGGTGGTTATTCAATACTAACACAAGTGCGAAAAGTGGTTTTTCAACACTAACACAAGTGCGAAAAGTGGTTTTTCAACACTAACACAAGTGCGAAAAGTGGTTTTTCAACACTAACACAAGTGCGAAAAGTGGTTTTTCAACACTAACACAAGTGCGAAAAGTGATGTTTCAACACTAACACAAGTACGAAAAGTGGTTTTTCAACACTAACACAAGTGCGAAAAGTGGTTTTTCCACACTAATACAAGTGCAAAAGTGGTTTCCTGCACCAACACAAGTGCGAAAAGTGGTTTTTCAACACTAACACAAGTGCAAAAAGTGGTTTTTCAACACTATCACAAGTGCAAAAAGTGTTTTTTCCACACTAATACAAGTGCAAAAGTGGTTTCCTGCACCAACACAAGTGCGAAAAGTGGTTTTTCAACACTAACACAAGTGCGAAAAGTGGTTTTTCAACAATAACACAAGTGCGAAAAGTGTTTTTTCCACACGAACACAAGTGCGAAAAGTGGTTTTTCAACACTAACACAAGTGCGAAAAGTGTTTTTCCACACTAATACAAGTGCAAAAGTGGTTTCCTGCACCAACACAAGTGCGAAAAGTGGTTTTTCAACACTAACACAAGTGCAAAAAGTGGTTTTTCAACACTAACACAAGTGCAAAAGTGGTTTCCTGCACCAACACAAGTGCGAAAAGTGGTTTTCAACACTAACACAAGTGCGAAAAGTGGTTTTTCATCACTATCACAAGTGCAAAAAGTGTTTTTTCCACACTAATACAAGCGTAAAAGTGGTTTCCTGCACCAACACAAGTCGGAAAAGTGGATTTTCAACACTAACACAAGTGCGAAAAGTGGGTTTTCAACACTAACACAAGTGCGAAAAGTGGTTTCCTTCACTAACACAAGTGCGAAAAGTGGTTTTTCAAAACTAACACAAGTGCGAAAAGTGGTTTCCTTCACCAACACCAGTGCGAAAAGTGGTTTTTCAACACTAACACAAGTGCGAAAAGTGGTTTTTCCACACTGTGCGAAAAGTGGTTTCCTTCACTAACACATGTGCGAAAAGTGGGTTTTCAACACTAACACAAGTGCGAAAAGTGGTTTCCTTCACTAACACATGTGCGAAAAGTGGGTTTTCAACACTAACACAAGTGCGAAAAGTGGTTTCCTTCACTAACACATGTGCGAAATGAGGTTTTTCAACACTAACACAAGTGCAAAAAGTGGTTTTTCAACACTATCACAAGTGCAAAAGTGGTTTCCTGCACCAACACAAGTGCGAAATGTGGTTTTTCAACACTAACACAAGTGCAAAAAGTGGTTTTTCAACACTATCACAAGTGCAAAAAGTGTTTTGTCCACACTAATACAAGTGCAAAAGTGGGTTCCTGCACCAACACAAGTGCGAAAAGTGGTTTTTCAACACTAACGCAAGTGCGAAAAGTGGTTTTTCAACACTATCACAAGTGCAAAAAGTGTTTTTTCCACACTAATACAAGTGCAAAAGTGGTTTCCTGCACCAACACAAGTGTGAAAAGTGGTTTCCTTCACTAACACATGTGCGAAAAGTGGGTTTTCCACATTAACACAAGTGCGAAAAGTGGTTTCCTTCACCAACACCAGTGCGAAAAGTGGTTTTTCAACACTAACACAAGTGCGAAAAGTGGTTTTTCCACACTAATACAAGTGCAAAACTGGTTTCCTGCACCAACACAAGTGCGAAAAGTGGTTTTTCAACACTAACACAAGTGCGAAAAGTGGTTTTTCAACACTAACACAAGTGCGAAAAGTGGTTTTTCCACACTAATACAAGTGCAAAAGTGGTTTCCTGCACCAACACAAGTGCGAAATGTGGTTTTTCAACACTAACACAAGTGCAAAAAGTGGTTTTTCAACACTATCACAAGTGCAAAAAGTGTTTTGTCCACACTAATACAAGTGCAAAAGTGGTTTCCTGCACCAACACAAGTGCGAAAAGTCGTTTTTCAACACTAACGCAAGTGCGAAAAGTGGTTTTTCAACACTATCACAAGTGCAAAAAGTGTTTTTTCCACACTAATGCAAGTGCAAAAGTGGTTTCCTGCACCAAAACAAGTGCGAAAAGTGGTTTTTCAACACTAACGCAAGTGCGAAAAGTGGTTTTTCAACACTATAACAAGTGTAAAAAGTGTTTTTTCCACACTAATACAAGTGCGAAAAGTGGTTTCCTTCACTAACACATGTGCGAAAAGTGGGTTTTCAACACTATCACAAGTGCGAAAAGTGGTTTTTCCACACTAATTCAAGTGCAAAAGTGGTTTCCTGCACCAACACAAGTGCGAAAAGTGGTTTTTCAACACTAACACGAGTGCGAAAAGTGGTTTTTCAACACTAACACAAGTGCGAAAAGTGGTTTCCTTCACTAACACATGTGCGAAAAGTGGGTTTTCAACACGAACACAAATGCAAAAAGTGGATTTTCAACACCAACACAAGTGCGAAAACTAGTTTTTCAACACTAACACAAGTGCGAAAAGTGGTTTCCTACACCAACACAAGTGCGAAAAGTGGGTTTTCAACACTAACACAAGTGCGAAAAGTGGTTTCCTTCACTAACACAAGTGCGAAAAGTGGTTTTTCAAAACGAACACAAGTGTGAAAAGTGGTTTCCTTCACCAACACCAGTGCGAAAAGTGGTTTTTCAACACTAACACAAGTGCGAAAAGTGGTTTTTCCACACTTATACATGTGCAAAAGTGGTTTCCTGCACCAACACAAGTGCGAAAAGTGGTTTTTCAACACTGTGCGAAAAGTGGTTTCCTTCACTAACACATGTGCGAAAAGTGGGTTTTCAACACTAACACAAGTGCGAAAAGTGGTTTCCTTCACTAACACATGTGCGAAAAGTGGGTTTTCAACACTAACACAAGTGCGAAAAGTGGTTTCCTTCACCAACACCAGTGCGAAAAGTGGTTTTTCAACACTAACACAAGTGCTAAAAGTGGTTTTTCCACACTAATGCAAGTGCAAAAGTGGTTTCCTGCACCAACACAAGTGCGAAAAGTGGTTTTTCAACACTAACACAACTGCGAAAAGTGGTTTTTCAACACTATCACAAGTGCAAAAAGTGTTTTTTCCACACTAATACAAGTGCAAAAGTGGTTTCCTGCACCAACACAGGTGTGAAAAGTGGTTTCCTTCACTAACACATGTGCGAAAAGTGGGTTTTCCACATTAACACAAGTGCGAAAAGTGGTTTCCTGCACCAACACAAGTGCGAAAAGTGGTTTTTCAACACTAACACAAGTGCGAAAAGTGGTTTTTCAACACTAACACAAGTGCGAAAAGTGTTTTGTCCACACTAATACAAGTGCAAAAGTGGTTTCCTGCACCAACACAAGTGCGAAAAGTGGTTTTTCAACACTAACGCAAGTGCGAAAAGTGTTTTTTCAACACTTTGCAAAAAGTGTTTTTTCCACACTAATACAAGTGCGAAAAGTGGTTTCCTTCACTAACACATGTGCGAAAAGTGGGTTTTCAACACTATCACAAGTGCGAAAAGTGGTTTTTCCACACTAATTCAAGTGCAAAAGTGGTTTCCTGCACCAACACAAGTGCGAAAAGTGGTTTTTCAACACTAACACGAGTGCGAAAAGTGGTTTTTCAACACTAACACAAGTGCGAAAAGTGGTTTCCTTCACTAACACATGTGCGAAAAGTGGGTTTTCAACACGAACACAAATGCAAAAAGTGGATTTTCAACACCAACACAAGTGCGAAAACTAGTTTTTCAACACTAACACAAGTGCGAAAAGTGGTTTCCTACACCAACACAAGTGCGAAAAGTGGGTTTTCAACACTAACACAAGTGCGAAAAGTGGTTTCCTTCACTAACACAAGTGCGAAAAGTGGTTTTTCAAAACGAACACAAGTGTGAAAAGTGGTTTCCTTCACCAACACCAGTGCGAAAAGTGGTTTTTCAACACTAACACAAGTGCGAAAAGTGGTTTTTCCACACTTATACATGTGCAAAAGTGGTTTCCTGCACCAACACAAGTGCGAAAAGTGGTTTTTCAACACTGTGCGAAAAGTGGTTTCCTTCACTAACACATGTGCGAAAAGTGGGTTTTCAACACTAACACAAGTGCGAAAAGTGGTTTCCTTCACTAACACATGTGCGAAAAGTGGGTTTTCAACACTAACACAAGTGCGAAAAGTGGTTTCCTTCACCAACACCAGTGCGAAAAGTGGTTTTTCAACACTAACACAAGTGCTAAAAGTGGTTTTTCCACACTAATGCAAGTGCAAAAGTGGTTTCCTGCACCAACACAAGTGCGAAAAGTGGTTTTTCAACACTAACACAACTGCGAAAAGTGGTTTTTCAACACTATCACAAGTGCAAAAAGTGTTTTTTCCACACTAATACAAGTGCAAAAGTGGTTTCCTGCACCAACACAGGTGTGAAAAGTGGTTTCCTTCACTAACACATGTGCGAAAAGTGGGTTTTCCACATTAACACAAGTGCGAAAAGTGGTTTCCTGCACCAACACAAGTGCGAAAAGTGGTTTTTCAACACTAACACAAGTGCGAAAAGTGGTTTTTCAACACTAACACAAGTGCGAAAAGTGTTTTGTCCACACTAATACAAGTGCAAAAGTGGTTTCCTGCACCAACACAAGTGCGAAAAGTGGTTTTTCAACACTAACGCAAGTGCGAAAAGTGTTTTTTCAACACTTTGCAAAAAGTGTTTTTTCCACACTAATACAAGTGCAAAAGTGGTTTCCTGCACCAAAACAAGTGCGAAAAGTGGTTTTTCAACACTAACACAAGTGCGAAAAGTGGTTTTTCATCACTATCACAAGTGCAAAAAGTGTTTTTTCCACACTAATACAAGCGTAAAAGTGGTTTCCTGCACCAACACAAGTCGGAAAAGTGGATTTTCAACACTAACACAAGTGCGAAAAGTGGGTTTTCAACACTAACACAAGTGCGAAAAGTGGTTTCCTTCACTAACACATGTGCGAAAAGTGTGTTTTCAACACTAACACAAGTGCGAAAAGTGGTTTCCTTCACCAACACCAGTGCGAAAAGTGGTTTTTCAACACTAACACAAGTGCGAAAAGTGGTTTTTCCACACTAATGCAAGTGCAAAAGTGGTTTCCTGCTCCATCACAAGTGCGAAAAGTGGTTTTTCAACACTAACACAAGTGCGAAAAGTGGTTTTTAAACACTATCACAAGTGCAAAAAGTGTTTTTTCCACACTAATACAAGTGCAAAAGTGGTTTCCTTCACCAACACCAGTGCGAAAAGTGGTTTTTCAACACTAACACAAGTGCGAAAAGTGGTTTTTCCACACTAATACAAGTGCAAAAGTGGTTTCCTGCACCAACACAAGTGCGAAAAGTGGTTTTTCAACACTAATACAAGTGCGAAAAGTGGTTTCCTTCACTAACACATGTGCGAAAAGTGGGTTTTCAACTCTAACACAAGTGCGAAAAGTGGTTTCCTTCACCAACACCAGTGCGAAAAGTTGTTTTTCAACACTAACACAAGTGCGAAAAGTGGTTTTTCCACACTAATACAAGTGCAAAAGTGGTTTCCTGCACCAACACAAGTGCGAAATGTGGTTTCCTTCACTAACACGTGCGAAAAGTGGGTTTTCAACACTAACACAAGTGCGAAAAGTGGTTTCCTTCACCAACAGCAGTGCGAAAAGTGGTTTTTCAACACTAACACAAGTGCGAAAAGTGGTTTTTCAACACTAACACAAGTGCGAAAAGTTGTTTTTCAACACTATCACAAGTGCAAAAAGTGTTTTTTCCACACTAATACAAGTGCAAAAGTGGTTTCCTGCACCAACACAAGTGCGAAAAGTGGTTTCCTTCACTAACACATGTGCGAAAAGTGGGTTTTCAACACTAACACAAGTGCGAAAAGAGGTTTCCTTCACCAACACCAGTGCGAAAAGTGGTTTTTCAACACTAACACAAGTGCGAAAAGTGGTTTTTCAACACTAACACAAGTGCGAAAGTGGTTTTTCCACACTAATACAAGTGCAAAAGTGGTTTCCTGCACCAACACAAGTGCGAAAAGTGGTTTTTCAACACTAACACAAGTGCGAAAAGTGGTTTTTCAACACTATCACAAGTGCAAAAAGTGTTTTTTCCACACTAATACAAGTGCAAAAGTGGTTTCCTGCACCAACACAAGTGCGAAAAGTGGTTTCCTTCACTAACACATGTGCGAAAAGTGGGTTTTCAACACTAACACAAGTGCGAAAAGTGGTTTCCTTCACCAACACCAGTGCGAAAAGTGGTTTTTCAACACTAACACAAGCGCGAAAAGTGGTTTTTCCACACTAATACAAGTGCAAAAGTGGTTTCCTGCACCAACACAAGTCGAAAAGTGTTTTTTCAACACTAACACAAGTGCGAAAAGTGGTTTTTCCACACTAATACAAGTGCAAAAGTGGTTTCCTGCACCAACACAAGTGCGAAAAGTGGTTTTTCAACACTAACACAAGGGCGAAAAGTGGTTTTTCAACACTAACACAAGTGCGAAAAGTGGTTTTTCCACACTAATACAAGTGCAAAAGTGGTTTCCTGCACCAACACAAGTGCGAAATGTGGTTTTTCAACACTAACACAAGTGCAAAAAGTGGTTTTTCAACACTATCACAAGTGCAAAAAGTGTTTTGTCCACACTAATACAAGTGCAAAAGTGGTTTCCTGCACCAACACAAGTGCGAAAAGTGGTTTTTCAACACTAACGCAAGTGCGAAAAGTGGTTTTTCAACACTATCACAAGTGCAAAAAGTGTTTTTTCCACACTAATACAAGTGCAAAAGTGGTTTCCTGCACCAAAACAAGTGCGAAAAGTGGTTTTTCAACACTAACACAAGTGCGAAAAGTGGTTTTTCAACACTATCACAAGTGCAAAAAGTGTTTTTTCCACACTAATACAAGTGCAAAAGTGGTTTCCTGCACCAACACAAGTGCGAAAAGTGGTTTCCTTCACTAACACATGTGCGAAAAGTGCGTTTTCAACACTATCACAAGTGCGAAAAGTGGTTTTTCCACACTAATTCAAGTGCAAAAGTGGTTTCCTGCACCAACACAAGTGCGAAAAGTGGTTTTTCAACACTAACACGAGTGCGAAAAGTGGTTTTTCAACACTAACACAAGTGCGAAAAGTGGTTTCCTTCACTAACACATGTGCAAAAAGTGGGTTTTCAACACGAACACAAATGCGAAAAGTGGTTTTTCAAAACCAACACAAGTGCGAAAACTAGTTTTTCAACACTAACACAAGTGCGAAAAGTGGTTTCCTACACCAACACAAGTGGGAAAAGTGGATTTTCAACACTAACACAAGTGCGAAAAGTGGGTTTTCAACACGAACACAAGTGCGAAAAGTGGTTTCCTTCACTAACACAAGTGCGAAAAGTGGTTTTTCAAAACGAACACAAATGTGAAAAGTGGTTTCCTTCACCAACACCAGTGCGAAAAGTGGTTTTTCAACACTAACACAAGTGCGAAAAGTGGTTTTTCCACACTTATACATGTGCAAAAGTGGTTTCCTGCACCAACACAAGTGCGAAAAGTGGTTTTTCAACACTGTGCGAAAAGTGGTTTCCTTCACTAACACATGTGCGAAAAGTGGGTTTTCAACACTAACACGAGTGCGAAAAGTGGTTTTCTTCACTAACACATGTGCGAAAAGTTGGTTTTCAACACTAACACAAGTGCGAAAAGTGGTTTCCTTCACCAACACCAGTGCGAAAAGTGGTTTTTCAACACTAACACAAGTGCTAAAAGTGGTTTTTCCACACTAATGCAAGTGCAAATGTGGTTTCCTGCACCAACACAAGTGCGAAAAGTGGTTTTTCAACACTAACACAAGTGCGAAAAGTGGTTTTTCAACACTATCACAAGTGCAAAAAGTGTTTTTTCCACACTAATACAAGTGCAAAAGTGGTTTCCTGCACTAACACAGGTGTGAAAAGTGGTTTCCTTCACTAACACATGTGCGAAAAGTGGGTTTTCCACATTAACACAAGTGCGAAAAGTGGTTTCCTTCACCAACACCAGTGCGAAAAGTGGTTTTTCAACACTAACACAAGTGCGAAAAGTGGTTTTCCACACTAATACAAGTGCAAAAGTGGTTTCCTGCACCAACACAAGTGCGAAAAGTGGTTTTTCAACACTAACACAAGTGCGAAAAGTGGTTTTTCAACACTAACACAAGTGCGAAAAGTGGTTTTTCCACACTAATACAAGTGCAAAAGTGGTTTCCTGCACCAACACAAGTGCGAAATGTGGTTTTTCAACACTAACACAAGTGCAAAAAGTGGTTTTTCAACACTATCACAAGTGCAAAAAGTGTTTTGTCCACACTAATACAAGTGCAAAAGTGGTTTCCTGCACCAACACAAGTGCGAAAAGTGGTTTTTCAACACTAACGCAAGTGCGAAAAGTGTTTTTTCAACACTATCACAAGTGCAAAAAGTGTTTTTTCCACACTAATACAAGTGCAAAAGTGGTTTCCTGCACCAAAACAAGTGCGAAAAGTGGTTTTCAACACTAACACAAGTGCGAAAAGTGGTTTTTCATCACTATCACAAGTGCAAAAAGTGTTTTTTCCACACTAATACAAGCGTAAAAGTGGTTTCCTGCACCAACACAAGTCGGAAAAGTGGATTTTCAACACTAACACAAGTGCGAAAAGTGGGTTTTCAACACTAACACAAGTGCGAAAAGTGGTTTCCTTCACTAACACAAGTGCGAAAAGTGGTTTTTCAAAACTAACACAAGTGCGAAAAGTGGTTTCCTTCACCAACACCAGTGCGAAAAGTGGATTTTCAACACTAACACAAGTGCGAAAAGTGGTTTTTCAACACTAACACAAGTGCGAAAAGTGGTTTTTCAACACTAACACAAGTGCGAAAAGTGGTTTTTCAACACTAACACAAGTGCGAAAAGTGGTTTTTCAACACTAACACAAGTGCGAAAAGTGGTTTTTCAACACTAACACAAGTGCGAAAAGTGGTTTTTCAACACTAACACAAGTGCGAAAAGTGTTTTTTCCACACTAATACAAGTGCAAAAGTGGTTTCCTGCACCAACACAAGTGCGAAAAGTGGTTTTTCAACATTAACACAAGTGCGAAAAGTGGTTTTTCAACACTAACACACGTGCAAAAGTGGTTTCCTGCACCAACACAAGTGCGAAAAGTGGTTTTTCAACACCAACACAAGTGCGAAAATTGGTTTTTCAACACTAACACAAGTGCGAAAAGTGGTTTTTCAACACTAACACAAGTGCGAAAAGTGGTTTTTCAACACTAACACAAGTGCGAAAAGTGGTTTTTCAACACTAACACAAGTGCGAAAAGTGTTTTTTCCACACTAATACAAGTGCAAAAGTGGTTTCCTGCACCAACACAAGTGCGAAAAGTGGTTTTTCAACATTAACACAAGTGCGAAAAGTGGTTTTTCAACACTAACACACGTGCAAAAGTGGTTTCCTGCACCAACACAAGTGCGAAAAGTGGTTTTTCAACACCAACACAAGTGCGAAAAGTGGTTTTTCAACACTAACACAAGTGTGAAAAGTGGTTTTTCAACACTATCACAAGTGCAAAAAGTGTTTTTTCCACACTAATACAAGTGCAAAAGTGGTTTCCTGCACCAACACAAGTGCGAAAAGTGGTTTTTCAACACTAACACAAGTGCGAAAAGTGGTTTTTCAACACTAACACAAGTGCGAAAAGTGGTTTTTCAACACTATCACAAGTGCAAAAAGTGTTTTTTCCACACTAATACAAGTGCAAAAGTGGTTTCCTGCACCAACACAAGTGCGAAAAGTGGTTTATCAACACTAACACAAGTGCGAAAAGTGGTTTTTCAACACTATCACAAGTGCAAAAAGTGTTTTTTCCACACTAATACAAGTGCAAAAGTGGTTTCCTGCACCAACACAAGTGCGAAAAGTGGTTTTTCAACACTAACACAAGTGCGAAAAGTGGTTTTTCAACACTACCATAAGTGCAAAAAGTGTTTTTTCCACACTAATACAAGTGCAAAAGTGGTTTCCTGCACCAACACAAGTGCGAAATGTGGTTTTTCAACACTAACACAAGTGCGAAAAGTGGTTTTTCAACACTATCACAAGTGCAAAAAGTGTTTTTTCTACACTAATACAAGTGCAAAAGTGGTTTCCTGCACCAACACAAGTGCGAAAAGTGGTTTTTCAACACTAACACGAGTGCGAAAAGTGGTTTTTCAACACTAACACAAGTGCGAAAAGTGGTTTTCCACACTAATACAAGTAGAAAAGTGGTTTCCTGCACCAACACAAGTGCGAAAAGTGGTTTTTCAACACTAACACAAGTGCGAAAAGTGGTTTTTCATCACTATCACAAGTGCAAAAAGTGTTTTTTCCACACTAATACAAGCGTAAAAGTGGTTTCCTGCACCAACACAAGTCGGAAAAGTGGATTTTCAACACTAACACAAGTGCGAAAAGTGGGTTTTCAACACTAACACAAGTGCGAAAAGTGGTTTCCTTCACTAACACATGTGCGAAAAGTGTGTTTTCAACACTAACACAAGTGCGAAAAGTGGTTTCCTTCACCAACACCAGTGCGAAAAGTGGTTTTTCAACACTAACACAAGTGCGAAAAGTGGTTTTTCCACACTAATGCAAGTGCAAAAGTGGTTTCCTGCTCCATCACAAGTGCGAAAAGTGGTTTTTCAACACTAACACAAGTGCGAAAAGTGGTTTTTAAACACTATCACAAGTGCAAAAAGTGTTTTTTCCACACTAATACAAGTGCAAAAGTGGTTTCCTTCACCAACACCAGTGCGAAAAGTGGTTTTTCAACACTAACACAAGTGCGAAAAGTGGTTTTTCCACACTAATACAAGTGCAAAAGTGGTTTCCTGCACCAACACAAGTGCGAAAAGTGGTTTTTCAACACTAATACAAGTGCGAAAAGTGGTTTCCTTCACTAACACATGTGCGAAAAGTGGGTTTTCAACTCTAACACAAGTGCGAAAAGTGGTTTCCTTCACCAACACCAGTGCGAAAAGTTGTTTTTCAACACTAACACAAGTGCGAAAAGTGGTTTTTCCACACTAATACAAGTGCAAAAGTGGTTTCCTGCACCAACACAAGTGCGAAATGTGGTTTCCTTCACTAACACGTGCGAAAAGTGGGTTTTCAACACTAACACAAGTGCGAAAAGTGGTTTCCTTCACCAACAGCAGTGCGAAAAGTGGTTTTTCAACACTAACACAAGTGCGAAAAGTGGTTTTTCAACACTAACACAAGTGCGAAAAGTTGTTTTTCAACACTATCACAAGTGCAAAAAGTGTTTTTTCCACACTAATACAAGTGCAAAAGTGGTTTCCTGCACCAACACAAGTGCGAAAAGTGGTTTCCTTCACTAACACATGTGCGAAAAGTGGGTTTTCAACACTAACACAAGTGCGAAAAGAGGTTTCCTTCACCAACACCAGTGCGAAAAGTGGTTTTTCAACACTAACACAAGTGCGAAAAGTGGTTTTTCAACACTAACACAAGTGCGAAAGTGGTTTTTCCACACTAATACAAGTGCAAAAGTGGTTTCCTGCACCAACACAAGTGCGAAAAGTGGTTTTTCAACACTAACACAAGTGCGAAAAGTGGTTTTTCAACACTATCACAAGTGCAAAAAGTGTTTTTTCCACACTAATACAAGTGCAAAAGTGGTTTCCTGCACCAACACAAGTGCGAAAAGTGGTTTCCTTCACTAACACATGTGCGAAAAGTGGGTTTTCAACACTAACACAAGTGCGAAAAGTGGTTTCCTTCACCAACACCAGTGCGAAAAGTGGTTTTTCAACACTAACACAAGCGCGAAAAGTGGTTTTTCCACACTAATACAAGTGCAAAAGTGGTTTCCTGCACCAACACAAGTCGAAAAGTGTTTTTTCAACACTAACACAAGTGCGAAAAGTGGTTTTTCCACACTAATACAAGTGCAAAAGTGGTTTCCTGCACCAACACAAGTGCGAAAAGTGGTTTTTCAACACTAACACAAGGGCGAAAAGTGGTTTTTCAACACTAACACAAGTGCGAAAAGTGGTTTTTCCACACTAATACAAGTGCAAAAGTGGTTTCCTGCACCAACACAAGTGCGAAATGTGGTTTTTCAACACTAACACAAGTGCAAAAAGTGGTTTTTCAACACTATCACAAGTGCAAAAAGTGTTTTGTCCACACTAATACAAGTGCAAAAGTGGTTTCCTGCACCAACACAAGTGCGAAAAGTGGTTTTTCAACACTAACGCAAGTGCGAAAAGTGGTTTTTCAACACTATCACAAGTGCAAAAAGTGTTTTTTCCACACTAATACAAGTGCAAAAGTGGTTTCCTGCACCAAAACAAGTGCGAAAAGTGGTTTTTCAACACTAACACAAGTGCGAAAAGTGGTTTTTCAACACTATCACAAGTGCAAAAAGTGTTTTTTCCACACTAATACAAGTGCAAAAGTGGTTTCCTGCACCAACACAAGTGCGAAAAGTGGTTTCCTTCACTAACACATGTGCGAAAAGTGCGTTTTCAACACTATCACAAGTGCGAAAAGTGGTTTTTCCACACTAATTCAAGTGCAAAAGTGGTTTCCTGCACCAACACAAGTGCGAAAAGTGGTTTTTCAACACTAACACGAGTGCGAAAAGTGGTTTTTCAACACTAACACAAGTGCGAAAAGTGGTTTCCTTCACTAACACATGTGCAAAAAGTGGGTTTTCAACACGAACACAAATGCGAAAAGTGGTTTTTCAAAACCAACACAAGTGCGAAAACTAGTTTTTCAACACTAACACAAGTGCGAAAAGTGGTTTCCTACACCAACACAAGTGGGAAAAGTGGATTTTCAACACTAACACAAGTGCGAAAAGTGGGTTTTCAACACGAACACAAGTGCGAAAAGTGGTTTCCTTCACTAACACAAGTGCGAAAAGTGGTTTTTCAAAACGAACACAAATGTGAAAAGTGGTTTCCTTCACCAACACCAGTGCGAAAAGTGGTTTTTCAACACTAACACAAGTGCGAAAAGTGGTTTTTCCACACTTATACATGTGCAAAAGTGGTTTCCTGCACCAACACAAGTGCGAAAAGTGGTTTTTCAACACTGTGCGAAAAGTGGTTTCCTTCACTAACACATGTGCGAAAAGTGGGTTTTCAACACTAACACGAGTGCGAAAAGTGGTTTTCTTCACTAACACATGTGCGAAAAGTTGGTTTTCAACACTAACACAAGTGCGAAAAGTGGTTTCCTTCACCAACACCAGTGCGAAAAGTGGTTTTTCAACACTAACACAAGTGCTAAAAGTGGTTTTTCCACACTAATGCAAGTGCAAATGTGGTTTCCTGCACCAACACAAGTGCGAAAAGTGGTTTTTCAACACTAACACAAGTGCGAAAAGTGGTTTTTCAACACTATCACAAGTGCAAAAAGTGTTTTTTCCACACTAATACAAGTGCAAAAGTGGTTTCCTGCACCAACACAGGTGTGAAAAGTGGTTTCCTTCACTAACACATGTGCGAAAAGTGGGTTTTCCACATTAACACAAGTGCGAAAAGTGGTTTCCTTCACCAACACCAGTGCGAAAAGTGGTTTTTCAACACTAACACAAGTGCGAAAAGTGGTTTTCCACACTAATACAAGTGCAAAAGTGGTTTCCTGCACCAACACAAGTGCGAAAAGTGGTTTTTCAACACTAACACAAGTGCGAAAAGTGGTTTTTCAACACTAACACAAGTGCGAAAAGTGGTTTTTCCACACTAATACAAGTGCAAAAGTGGTTTCCTGCACCAACACAAGTGCGAAATGTGGTTTTTCAACACTAACACAAGTGCAAAAAGTGGTTTTTCAACACTATCACAAGTGCAAAAAGTGTTTTGTCCACACTAATACAAGTGCAAAAGTGGTTTCCTGCACCAACACAAGTGCGAAAAGTGGTTTTTCAACACTAACGCAAGTGCGAAAAGTGTTTTTTCAACACTATCACAAGTGCAAAAAGTGTTTTTTCCACACTAATACAAGTGCAAAAGTGGTTTCCTGCACCAAAACAAGTGCGAAAAGTGGTTTTCAACACTAACACAAGTGCGAAAAGTGGTTTTTCATCACTATCACAAGTGCAAAAAGTGTTTTTTCCACACTAATACAAGCGTAAAAGTGGTTTCCTGCACCAACACAAGTCGGAAAAGTGGATTTTCAACACTAACACAAGTGCGAAAAGTGGGTTTTCAACACTAACACAAGTGCGAAAAGTGGTTTCCTTCACTAACACAAGTGCGAAAAGTGGTTTTTCAAAACTAACACAAGTGCGAAAAGTGGTTTCCTTCACCAACACCAGTGCGAAAAGTGGATTTTCAACACTAACACAAGTGCGAAAAGTGGTTTTTCAACACTAACACAAGTGCGAAAAGTGGTTTTTCAACACTAACACAAGTGCGAAAAGTGGTTTTTCAACACTAACACAAGTGCGAAAAGTGGTTTTTCAACACTAACACAAGTGCGAAAAGTGGTTTTTCAACACTAACACAAGTGCGAAAAGTGGTTTTTCAACACTAACACAAGTGCGAAAAGTGTTTTTTCCACACTAATACAAGTGCAAAAGTGGTTTCCTGCACCAACACAAGTGCGAAAAGTGGTTTTTCAACATTAACACAAGTGCGAAAAGTGGTTTTTCAACACTAACACACGTGCAAAAGTGGTTTCCTGCACCAACACAAGTGCGAAAAGTGGTTTTTCAACACCAACACAAGTGCGAAAATTGGTTTTTCAACACTAACACAAGTGCGAAAAGTGGTTTTTCAACACTAACACAAGTGCGAAAAGTGGTTTTTCAACACTAACACAAGTGCGAAAAGTGGTTTTTCAACACTAACACAAGTGCGAAAAGTGTTTTTTCCACACTAATACAAGTGCAAAAGTGGTTTCCTGCACCAACACAAGTGCGAAAAGTGGTTTTTCAACATTAACACAAGTGCGAAAAGTGGTTTTTCAACACTAACACACGTGCAAAAGTGGTTTCCTGCACCAACACAAGTGCGAAAAGTGGTTTTTCAACACCAACACAAGTGCGAAAAGTGGTTTTTCAACACTAACACAAGTGTGAAAAGTGGTTTTTCAACACTATCACAAGTGCAAAAAGTGTTTTTTCCACACTAATACAAGTGCAAAAGTGGTTTCCTGCACCAACACAAGTGCGAAAAGTGGTTTTTCAACACTAACACAAGTGCGAAAAGTGGTTTTTCAACACTAACACAAGTGCGAAAAGTGGTTTTTCAACACTATCACAAGTGCAAAAAGTGTTTTTTCCACACTAATACAAGTGCAAAAGTGGTTTCCTGCACCAACACAAGTGCGAAAAGTGGTTTATCAACACTAACACAAGTGCGAAAAGTGGTTTTTCAACACTATCACAAGTGCAAAAAGTGTTTTTTCCACACTAATACAAGTGCAAAAGTGGTTTCCTGCACCAACACAAGTGCGAAAAGTGGTTTTTCAACACTAACACAAGTGCGAAAAGTGGTTTTTCAACACTACCATAAGTGCAAAAAGTGTTTTTTCCACACTAATACAAGTGCAAAAGTGGTTTCCTGCACCAACACAAGTGCGAAATGTGGTTTTTCAACACTAACACAAGTGCGAAAAGTGGTTTTTCAACACTATCACAAGTGCAAAAAGTGTTTTTTCTACACTAATACAAGTGCAAAAGTGGTTTCCTGCACCAACACAAGTGCGAAAAGTGGTTTTTCAACACTAACACGAGTGCGAAAAGTGGTTTTTCAACACTAACACAAGTGCGAAAAGTGGTTTTCCACACTAATACAAGTAGAAAAGTGGTTTCCTGCACCAACACAAGTGCGAAAAGTGGTTTTTCAACACTAACACAAGTGCGAAAAGTGGGTTTTCAACACTATCACAAGTGCAAAAAGTGTTTTTTCCACACTAATACAAGTGCAAAATTGGTTTCCTGCACCAACACAAGTGCGAAAAGGGGTTTTTCAACACTAACACAAGTGCAAAAAGTGGTTTTTCAACACTAACACAAGTGCAAAAAGTGTTTTTTCCACACTAATACAAGTGCAAAAGTGGTTTCCTGCACCAACACAAGTGCGAAAAGTGGTTTTTCAACACTAACACAAGTTCAAAAAGTGGTTTTTCAACACTATCACAAGTGCAAAAAGTGTTTTTTCCACACTAATACAAGTGCAAAAGTGGTTTCCTGCACCAACTTTAGTGTGAAAAGTGGTTTTACAACACTAACACAAGTGCGAAAAGTGGTTTTTCTACACTAATACAAGTGCGAGAAGTGGTTTTCCCACACTAATACAAGTGCAAAAGTGGTTTCCTGCACCAACACAAGTGCGAAAAGTGGTTTTTCAACACTAACACAAGTGCGAAAAGTGGTTTTACAACACTAACACAAGTGCGAAAAGTGGTTTTTCTACACTAATACAAGTGCGAGAAGTGGTTTTCCCACACTAATACAAGTGCAAAAGTGGTTTCCTGCACCAACACAAGTGCGAAAAGTGGTTTTTCAACACTAACACAAGTGCGAAAAGTGGTTTTTCAACACTAACACAAGTGCGAAAAGTGGTTTTTCAACACTAACACAAGTGCGAAAAGTGGTTTTTCAACACTAACACAAGTGCGAAAAGTGGTTTTTCAACACTAACACAAGTGCGAAAAGTGTTTTTTCCACACAAATACAAGTGCAAAAGTGGTTTCCTGCACCAACACAAGTGCGAAGTGGTTTTTCAACACTAACACAAGTGCAAAAAGTGGTTTTTCAACACTAACACAAGTGCAAAAGTGGTTTCCTGCACCAACACAAGTGCGAAAAGTGGTTTTCCAACACTAACACAAGTGCGAAAAGTGGTTTTTCCACACTAATACAAGTGCAAAAGTGGTTTCCTGCACCAACCCAGGGGCGAAAAGTGGTTTTTCAACACTAACACAAGTGCGAAAAGTGGTTTTTCAACACTAACACAAGTGCGAAAAGTGTTTTTTCCACACTAATACAAGTGCAAAAGTGGTTTCCTGCACCAACATAAGTGCGAAGGGTGGTTTTTCAATACTAACACAAGTGCGAAAAGTGGTTTTTCAACACTAAAACAAGTGCGAAAAGTGGTTTTTCAACACTAACACAAGTGCGAAAAGTGGTTTTTCAACACTAACACAAGTGCGAAATGTGTTTTTTCCACACTAATACAAGTGCAAAAGTGGTTTCCTGCACCAACACAAGTGCGAAAAGTGGTTTTTCAACACTAACACAAGTGCGAAAAGTGGCTTTTCAACACTAACACAAGTGCGAAAAGTGGTTTTCCAACACTAACACAAGTGCGAAAATGGTTTTTCCACACTAATACAAGTGCAAAAGTGGTTTCCTGCACCAACACAAGTGCGAAAAGTGGTTTTTCAAAACTAACACAAGTGCGAAAAGTGGTTTCCTTCACCAACACCAGTGCGAAAAGTGGATTTTCAACACTAACACAAGTGCGAAAAGTGGTTTTTCAACACTAACACAAGTGCGAAAAGTGGTTTTTCAACACTAACACAAGTGCGAAAAGTGGTTTTTCAACACTAACACAAGTGCGAAAAGTGGTTTTTCAACACTAACACAAGTGCGAAAAGTGGTTTTTCAACACTAACACAAGTGCGAAAAGTGTTTTTTCCACACTAATACAAGTGCAAAAGTGGTTTCCTGCACCAACACAAGTGCGAAAAGTGGTTTTTCAACATTAACACAAGTGCGAAAAGTGGTTTTTCAACACTAACACACGTGCAAAAGTGGTTTCCTGCACCAACACAAGTGCGAAAAGTGGTTTTTCAACACCAACACAAGTGCGAAAATTGGTTTTTCAACACTAACACAAGTGCGAAAAGTGGTTTTTCAACACTAACACAAGTGCGAAAAGTGGTTTTTCAACACTAACACAAGTGCGAAAAGTGGTTTTTCAACACTAACACAAGTGCGAAAAGTGTTTTTTCCACACTAATACAAGTGCAAAAGTGGTTTCCTGCACCAACACAAGTGCGAAAAGTGGTTTTTCAACATTAACACAAGTGCGAAAAGTGGTTTTTCAACACTAACACACGTGCAAAAGTGGTTTCCTGCACCAACACAAGTGCGAAAAGTGGTTTTTCAACACCAACACAAGTGCGAAAAGTGGTTTTTCAACACTAACACAAGTGTGAAAAGTGGTTTTTCAACACTATCACAAGTGCAAAAAGTGTTTTTTCCACACTAATACAAGTGCAAAAGTGGTTTCCTGCACCAACACAAGTGCGAAAAGTGGTTTTTCAACACTAACACAAGTGCGAAAAGTGGTTTTTCAACACTAACACAAGTGCGAAAAGTGGTTTTTCAACACTATCACAAGTGCAAAAAGTGTTTTTTCCACACTAATACAAGTGCAAAAGTGGTTTCCTGCACCAACACAAGTGCGAAAAGTGGTTTATCAACACTAACACAAGTGCGAAAAGTGGTTTTTCAACACTATCACAAGTGCAAAAAGTGTTTTTTCCACACTAATACAAGTGCAAAAGTGGTTTCCTGCACCAACACAAGTGCGAAAAGTGGTTTTTCAACACTAACACAAGTGCGAAAAGTGGTTTTTCAACACTACCATAAGTGCAAAAAGTGTTTTTTCCACACTAATACAAGTGCAAAAGTGGTTTCCTGCACCAACACAAGTGCGAAATGTGGTTTTTCAACACTAACACAAGTGCGAAAAGTGGTTTTTCAACACTATCACAAGTGCAAAAAGTGTTTTTTCTACACTAATACAAGTGCAAAAGTGGTTTCCTGCACCAACACAAGTGCGAAAAGTGGTTTTTCAACACTAACACAAGTGCGAAAAGTGGTTTTTCAACACTAACACAAGTGCGAAAAGTGGTTTTCCACACTAATACAAGTAGAAAAGTGGTTTCCTGCACCAACACAAGTGCGAAAAGTGGTTTTTCAACACTAACACAAGTGCGAAAAGTGGGTTTTCAACACTATCACAAGTGCAAAAAGTGTTTTTTCCACACTAATACAAGTGCAAAATTGGTTTCCTGCACCAACACAAGTGCGAAAAGGGGTTTTTCAACACTAACACAAGTGCAAAAAGTGGTTTTTCAACACTAACACAAGTGCAAAAAGTGTTTTTTCCACACTAATACAAGTGCAAAAGTGGTTTCCTGCACCAACACAAGTGCGAAAAGTGGTTTTTCAACACTAACACAAGTTCAAAAAGTGGTTTTTCAACACTATCACAAGTGCAAAAAGTGTTTTTTCCACACTAATACAAGTGCAAAAGTGGTTTCCTGCACCAACTTTAGTGTGAAAAGTGGTTTTACAACACTAACACAAGTGCGAAAAGTGGTTTTTCTACACTAATACAAGTGCGAGAAGTGGTTTTCCCACACTAATACAAGTGCAAAAGTGGTTTCCTGCACCAACACAAGTGCGAAAAGTGGTTTTTCAACACTAACACAAGTGCGAAAAGTGGTTTTACAACACTAACACAAGTGCGAAAAGTGGTTTTTCTACACTAATACAAGTGCGAGAAGTGGTTTTCCCACACTAATACAAGTGCAAAAGTGGTTTCCTGCACCAACACAAGTGCGAAAAGTGGTTTTTCAACACTAACACAAGTGCGAAAAGTGGTTTTTCAACACTAACACAAGTGCGAAAAGTGGTTTTTCAACACTAACACAAGTGCGAAAAGTGGTTTTTCAACACTAACACAAGTGCGAAAAGTGGTTTTTCAACACTAACACAAGTGCGAAAAGTGTTTTTTCCACACAAATACAAGTGCAAAAGTGGTTTCCTGCACCAACACAAGTGCGAAGTGGTTTTTCAACACTAACACAAGTGCAAAAAGTGGTTTTTCAACACTAACACAAGTGCTAAAGTGGTTTCCTGCACCAACACAAGTGCGAAAAGTGGTTTTCCAACACTAGCACAAGTGCGAAAAGTGGTTTTTCCACACTAATACAAGTGCAAAAGTGGTTTCCTGCACCAACCCAGGGGCGAAAAGTGGTTTTTCAACACTAACACAAGTGCGAAAAGTGGTTTTTCAACACTAACACAAGTGCGAAAAGTGTTTTTTCCACACTAATACAAGTGCAAAAGTGGTTTCCTGCACCAACATAAGTGCGAAGGGTGGTTTTTCAATACTAACACAAGTGCGAAAAGTGGTTTTTCAACACTAAAACAAGTGCGAAAAGTGGTTTTTCAACACTAACACAAGTGCGAAAAGTGGTTTTTCAACACTAACACAAGTGCGAAATGTGTTTTTTCCACACTAATACAAGTGCAAAAGTGGTTTCCTGCACCAACACAAGTGCGAAAAGTGGTTTTTCAACACTAACACAAGTGCGAAAAGTGGCTTTTCAACACTAACACAAGTGCGAAAAGTGGTTTTCCAACACTAACACAAGTGCGAAAATGGTTTTTCCACACTAATACAAGTGCAAAAGTGGTTTCCTGCACCAACACAAGTGCGAAAAGTGGTTTTTCAACACTAACACAAGTGCGAAAAGTGGTTTTTCAACACTAACACAAGTGCGATAAGTGGTTTTTCAACGCTAACACAAGTGCGAAAAGTGGTTTTTCAACACTAACACAAGTGCGAAAAGTGGTTTTTCAACACTAACACAAGTGCGAAAAGTGTTTTTTCCACACTAATACAAGTGCAAAAGTGGTTTCCTGCACCAACACAAGTGCGAAAAGTGGTTTTTCAACACTAACACAAGTGCGAAAAGTGGTTTTTCAACACTAACACAAGTGCAAAAGTGGTTTCCTGCACCAACACAAGTGCGAAAAGTGGTTTTTCAACACCAACACAAGTGCGAAAAGTGGTTTTTCAACACTAACACAAGTGCGAAAAGTGGTTTTTCAACACTATCACAAGTGCAAAAAGTGTTTTTTCCACACTAATACAAGTGCAAAAGTGGTTTCCTGCACCAACACAAGTGCGAAAAGTGGTTTTTCAACACTAACACAAGTGCGAAAAGTGATTTTTCAACACTAACACAAGTGCGATAAGTGGTTTTTCAACACTATCACAAGTGCAAAAAGTGTTTTTTCCACACTAATACAAGTGGAAAAGTGGTTTCCTGCACCAACACAAGTGCGAAAAGTGGTTTTTCAACACTATCACAAGTGTGAAAAGTGGTTTTTCCACACTAAAACAAGTGCAAAAGTGGTTTCCTGCACCAACACAAGTGCGAAAAGTGGTTTTTCAACACTAACACAAGTGCGAAAAGTGTTTTTTCCACACTAATACAAGTGCAAAAGTGGTTTCCTGCACCAACACAAGTGCGAAAAGTGGTTTTTCAACACTAACACAAGTGCAAAAAGTGGTTTTTCAACACTAACACAAGTGCAAAAGTGGTTTCCTGCACCAACACAAGTGCGAAAAGTGGTTTTCCAACACTAACACAAGTGCGAAAAGTGGTTTTTCCACACTAATACAAGTGCAAAAGTGGTTTCCTGCACCAACCCAGGGGCGAAAAGTGGTTTTTCAACACTAACACAAGTGTGAAAAGTGGTTTTTCAACACTAACACAAGTGCGAAAAGTGGTTTTTCTACACCAACACAAGTGCGAAAAGTGGTTTTTCAACACTAACACAAGTGCGAAAAGTGTTTTTTCCACACTAATACAAGTGCAAAATTGGTTTCCTGCACCAACACAAGTGCGAAAAGGGGTTTTTCAACACTAACACAAGTGCAAAAAGTGGTTTTTCAACACTAACACAAGTGCAAAAAGTGTTTTTTCCACACTAATACAAGTGCAAAAGTGGTTTCCTGCACCAACACAAGTGCGAAAAGTGGTTTTTCAACACTAACACAAGTTCAAAAAGTGGTTTTTCAACACTATCACAAGTGCAAAAAGTGTTTTTTCCACACTAATACAAGTGCAAAAGTGGTTTCCTGCACCAACTTTAGTGTGAAAAGTGGTTTTACAACACTAACACAAGTGCGAAAAGTGGTTTTTCTACACTAATACAAGTGCGAGAAGTGGTTTTCCCACACTAATACAAGTGCAAAAGTGGTTTCCTGCACCAACACAAGTGCGAAAAGTGGTTTTTCAACACTAACACAAGTGCGAAAAGTGGTTTTGCAACACTAACACAAGTGCGAAAAGTGGTTTTTCTACACTAATACAAGTGCGAGAAGTGGTTTTCCCACACTAATACAAGTGCAAAAGTGGTTTCCTGCACCAACACAAGTGCGAAAAGTGGTTTTTCAACACTAACACAAGTGCGAAAAGAGGTTTTTCAACACTAACACAAGTGCGAAAAGTGGTTTTTCAACACTAACACAAGTGCGAAAAGTGGTTTTTCAACACTAACACAAGTGCGAAAAGTGGTTTTTCAACACTAACACAAGTGCGAAAAGTGTTTTTTCCACACAAATACAAGTGCAAAAGTGGTTTCCTGCACCAACACAAGTGCGAAGTGGTTTTTCAACACTAACACAAGTGCAAAAAGTGGTTTTTCAACACTAACACAAGTGCAAAAGTGGTTTCCTGCACCAACACAAGTGCGAAAAGTGGTTTTCCAACACTAACACAAGTGCGAAAAGTGGTTTTTCCACACTAATACAAGTGCAAAAGTGGTTTCCTGCACCAACCCAGGGGTGAAAAGTGGTTTTTCAACACTAACACAAATGTGAAAAGTGGTTTTTCAACACTAACACAAGTGCAAAAAGTGGTTTTTCAACACTAACACAAGTGCGAAAAGTGTTTTTTCCACACTAATACAAGTGCAAAAGTGGTTTCCTGCACCAACATAAGTGCGAAGGGTGGTTTTTCAATACTAACACAAGTGCGAAAAGTGGTTTTTCAACACTAAAACAAGTGCGAAAAGTGTTTTTTCAACACTAACACAAGTGCGAAAAGTGGTTTTTCAACACTAACACAAGTGCGAAATGTGTTTTTTCCACACTAATACAAGTGCAAAAGTGGTTTCCTGCACCAACACAAGTGCGAAAAGTGGTTTTTCAACACTAACACAAGTGCGAAAAGTGGTTTTTCAACACTAACACAAGTGCGAAAAGTGGTTTTCCAACACTAACACAAGTGCGAAAATGGTTTTTCCACACTAATACAAGTGCAAAAGTGGTTTCCTGCACCAACACAAGTGCGAAAAGTGGTTTTTCAACACTAACACAAGTGCGAAAAGTGGTTTTTCAACACTAACACAAGTGCGATAAGTGGTTTTTCAACGCTAACACAAGTGCGAAAAGTGGTTTTTCAACACTAACACAAGTGCGAAAAGTGGTTTTTCAACACTAACACAAGTGCGAAAAGTGTTTTTTCCACACTAATACAAGTGCAAAAGTGGTTTCCTGCACCAACACAAGTGCGAAAAGTGGTTTTTCAACACTAACACAAGTGCGAAAAGTGGTTTTTCAACACTAACACAAGTGCAAAAGTGGTTTCCTGCACCAACACAAGTGCGAAAAGTGGTTTTTCAACACCAACACAAGTGCGAAAAGTGGTTTTTCAACACTAACACAAGTGCGAAAAGTGGTTTTTCAACACTATCACAAGTGCAAAAAGTGTTTTTTCCACACTAATACAAGTGCAAAAGTGGTTTCCTGCACCAACACAAGTGCGAAAAGTGGTTTTTCAACACTAACACAAGTGCGAAAAGTGATTTTTCAACACTAACACAAGTGCGATAAGTGGTTTTTCAACACTATCACAAGTGCAAAAAGTGTTTTTTCCACACTAATACAAGTGCAAAAGTGGTTTCCTGCACCAACACAAGTGCGAAAAGTGGTTTTTCAACACTAACACAAGTGCGAAAAGTGGTTTTTCAACACTATCACAAGTGTGAAAAGTGGTTTTTCCACACTAATACAAGTGCAAAAGTGGTTTCCTGCACCAACACAAGTGCGAAAAGTGGTTTTTCAACACTAACACAAGTGCGAAAAGTGTTTTTTCCACACTAATACAAGTGCAAAAGTGGTTTCCTGCACCAACACAAGTGCGAAAAGTGGTTTTTCAACACTAACACAAGTGCAAAAAGTGGTTTTTCAACACTAACACAAGTGCAAAAGTGGTTTCCTGCACCAACACAAGTGCGAAAAGTGGTTTTCCAACACTAACACAAGTGCGAAAAGTGGTTTTTCCACACTAATACAAGTGCAAAAGTGGTTTCCTGCACCAACCCAGGGGCGAAAAGTGGTTTTTCAACACTAACACAAGTGTGAAAAGTGGTTTTTCAACACTAACACAAGTGCGAAAAGTGGTTTTTCTACACCAACACAAGTGCGAAAAGTGGTTTTTCAACACTAACACAAGTGCGAAAAGTGTTTTTTCCACACTAATACAAGTGCAAAAGTGGTTTCCTGCACCAACATAAGTGCGAAGGGTGGTTTTTCAATACTAACACAAGTGCGAAAAGTGGTTTTTCAACACTAACACAAGTGCGAAAAGTGGTTTTTCAACACTAACACAAGTGCGAAAAGTGGTTTTTCAACACTAACACAAGTGCGAAATGTGTTTTTTTCACACTAATACAAGTGCAAAAGTGGTTTCCTGCACCAACACAAGTGCGAAAAGTGGTTTTTCAACATTAACACAAGTGCGAAAAGTGGTTTTTCAACACTAACACACGTGCAAAAGTGGTTTCCTGCACCAACACAAGTGCGAAAAGTGGTTTTTCAACACCAACACAAGTGCGAAAAGTGGTTTTTCAACACTAACACAAGTGTGAAAAGTGGTTTTTCAACACTATCACAAGTGCAAAAAGTGTTTTTTCCACACTAATACAAGTGCAAAAGTGGTTTCCTGCACCAACACAAGTGCGAAAAGTGGTTTTTCAACACTAACACAAGTTCAAAAAGTGGTTTTTCAACACTATCACAAGTGCAAAAAGTGTTTTTTCCACACTAATACAAGTGCAAAAGTGGTTTCCTGCACCAACTTTAGTGTGAAAAGTGGTTTTACAACACTAACACAAGTGCGAAAAGTGGTTTTTCTACACTAATACAAGTGCGAGAAGTGGTTTTCCCACACTAATACAAGTGCAAAAGTGGTTTCCTGCACCAACACAAGTGCGAAAAGTGGTTTTTCAACACTAACACAAGTGCGAAAAGTGGTTTTGCAACACTAACACAAGTGCGAAAAGTGGTTTCTCTACACTAATACAAGTGCGAGAAGTGGTTTTCCCACACTAATACAAGTGCAAAAGTGGTTTCCTGCACCAACACAAGTGCGAAAAGTGGTTTTTCAACACTAACACAAGTGCGAAAAGAGGTTTTTCAACACTAACACAAGTGCGAAAAGTGGTTTTTCAACACTAACACAAGTGCGAAAAGTGGTTTTTCAACACTAACACAAGTGCGAAAAGTGGTTTTTCAACACTATCACAAGTGCAAAAAGTGTTTTTTCCACACTAATACAAGTGCAAAAGTGGTTTCCTGCACCAACACAAGTGCGAAAAGTGGTTTTTCAACACTAACACAAGTGCGAAAAGTGGTTTTTCAACACTAACACAAGTGCGAAAAGTGGTTTTTCAACACTATCACAAGTGCAAAAAGTGTTTTTTCCACACTAATACAAGTGCAAAAGTGGTTTCCTGCACCAACACAAGTGCGAAAAGTGGTTTATCAACACTAACACAAGTGCGAAATGTGGTTTTTCAACACTATCACAAGTGCAAAAAGTGGTTTTTCAACACTAACACAAGTTCGAAAAGTGGTTTTTCAACACTAACACAAGTGCGAAAAGTGGTTTTTCAACACTAACACAAGTGCGAAAAGTGGTTTTTCCACACTAATACAAGTGCAAAAGTGGTTTCCTGCACCAACACAAGTGCGAAAAGTGGTTTTTCAACACTAACACAAGTGTGAAAAGTGGTTTTTCAACACTAACACAAGTGCGAAAAGTGGTTTTCCAACACTAACACAAGTGCGAAAATGGTTTTTCCACACTAATACAAGTGCAAAAGTGGTTTCCTGCACCAACACAAGTGCGAAAAGTGGTTTTTCAACACTAACACAAGTGCGAAAAGTGGTTTTTCAACACTAACACAAGTGCGAAAAGTGGTTTTTCAACACTAACACAAGTGCGAAAAGTGGTTTTTCAACACTAACACAAGTGCGAAAAGTGTTTTTTCCACACTAATACAAGTGCAAAAGTGGTTTCCTGCACCAACACAAGTGCGAAAAGTGGTTTTTCAACATTAACACAAGTGCGAAAAGTGGTTTTTCAACACTAACACACGTGCAAAGGTGGTTTCCTGCACCAACACAAGTGCGAAAAGTGGTTTTTCAACACCAACACAAGCGCGAAAAGTGGTTTTTCAACACTAACACAAGTGTGAAAAGTGGTTTTTCAACACTATCACAAGTGCAAAAAGTGTTTTTTCCACACTAATACAAGTGCAAAAGTGGTTTCTTGCACCAACACAAGTGCGAAAAGTGGTTTTTCAACACTAACACAAGTGCGAAAAGTGGTTTTTCAACACTAACACAAGTGCGAAAAGTGGTTTTTCAACACTAACACAAGTGCGAAAAGTGGTTTTTCAACACTATCACAAGTGCAAAAAGTGTTTTTTCCACACTAATACAAGTGCAAAAGTGGTTTCCTGCACCAACACAAGTGCGAAAAGTGGTTTTTCAACACTAACACAAGTGCGAAAAGAGGTTTTTCAACACTAACACAAGTGCGAAAAGTGGTTTTTCAACACTAACACAAGTGCGAAAAGTGGTTTTTCAACACTAACACAAGTGCGAAAAGTGGTTTTTCAACACTACCACAAGTGCAAAAAGTGTTTTTTCCACACTAATACAAGTGCAAAAGTGGTTTCCTGCACCAACACAAGTGCGAAATGTGGTTTTTCAACACTAACACAAGTGCAAAAGTGGTTTTTCAACACTATCACAAGTGCAAAAAGTGTTTTTTCCACACTAATACAAGTGCAAAAGTGGTTTCCTGCACCAACACAAGTGCGAAAAGTGGTTTTTCAACACTAACACAAGTGCGAAAAGTGGTTTTTCAACACTAATACAAGTGCGAAAAGTGGTTTTCCACACTAATACAAGTGGAAAAGTGGTTTCCTGCACCAACACAAGTGCGAAAAGTGGTTTTTCAACACTAACACAAGTGCGAAAAGTGGTTTTTCAACACTATCACAAGTGCAAAAAGTGTTTTTTCCACACTAATACAAGTGCAAAATTGGTTTCCTGCACCAACACAAGTGCGAAAAGGGGTTTTTCAACACTAACACAAGTGCAAAAAGTGGTTTTTCAACACTAACACAAGTGCAAAAAGTGTTTTTTCCACACTAATACAAGTGCAAAAGTGGTTTCCTGCACCAACACAAGTGCGAAAAGTGGTTTTTCAACACTAACACAAGTTCAAAAAGTGGTTTTTCAACACTATCACAAGTGCAAAAAGTGTTTTTTCCACACTAATACAAGTGCAAAAGTGGTTTCCTGCACCAACTTTAGTGTGAAAAGTGGTTTTACAACACTAACACAAGTGCGAAAAGTGGTTTTTCTACACTAATACAAGTGCGAGAAGTGGTTTTCCCACACTAATACAAGTGCAAAAGTGGTTTCCTGCACCAACACAAGTGCGAAAAGTGGTTTTTCAACACTAACACAAGTGCGAAAAGTGGTTTTACAACACTAACACAAGTGCGAAAAGTGGTTTTTCTACACTAATACAAGTGCGAGAAGTGGTTTTCCCACACTAATACAAGTGCAAAAGTGGTTTCCTGCACCAACACAAGTGCGAAAAGTGGTTTTTCAACACTAACACAAGTGCGAAAAGAGGTTTTTCAACACTAACACAAGTGCGAAAAGTGGTTTTTCAACACTAACACAAGTGCGAAAAGTGGTTTTTCAACACTAACACAAGTGCGAAAAGTGGTTTTTCAACACTAACACAAGTGCGAAAAGTGTTTTTTCCACACTAATACAAGTGCAAAAGTGGTTTCCTGCACCAACACAAGTGCGAAGTGGTTTTTCAACACTAACACAAGTGCAAAAAGTGGTTTTTCAACACTAACACAAGTGCGAAAAGTGTTTTTTCCACACTAATACAAGTGCAAAAGTGGTTTCCTGCACCAACATAAGTGCGAAGGGTGGTTTTTCAATACTAACACAAGTGCGAAAAGTGGTTTTTCAACACTAACACAAGTGCGAAAAGTGGTTTTTCAACACTAACACAAGTGCGAAAAGTGGTTTTTCAACACTAACACAAGTGCGAAATGTGTTTTTTCCACACTAATACAAGTGCAAAAGTGGTTTCCTGCACCAACACAAGTGCGAAAAGTGGTTTTTCAACACTAACACAAGTGCGAAAAGTGGTTTTTCAACACTAACACAAGTGCGAAAAGTGGTTTTCCAACACTAACACAAGTGCGAAAATGGTTTTTCCACACTAATACAAGTGCAAAAGTGGTTTCCTGCACCAACACAAGTGCGAAAAGTGGTTTTTCAACACTAACACAAGTGCGAAAATTGGTTTTTCAACACTAACACAAGTGCGATAAGTGGTTTTTCAACGCTAACACAAGTGCGAAAAGTGGTTTTTCAACACTAACACAAGTGCGAAAAGTGGTTTTTCAACACTAACACAAGTGCGAAAAGTGTTTTTTCCACACTAATACAAGTGCAAAAGTGGTTTCCTGCACCAACACAAGTGCGAAAAGTGGTTTTTCAACACTAACACAAGTGCGAAAAGTGGTTTTTCAACACTAACACAAGTGCAAAAGTGGTTTCCTGCACCAACACAAGTGCGAAAAGTGGTTTTTCAACACCAACACAAGTGCGAAAAGTGGTTTTTCAACACTAACACAAGTGCGAAAAGTGGTTTTTCAACACTATCACAAGTGCAAAAAGTGTTTTTTCCACACTAATACAAGTGCAAAAGTGGTTTCCTGCACCAACACAAGTGCGAAAAGTGGTTTTTCAACACTAACACAAGTGCGAAAAGTGATTTTTCAACACTAACACAAGTGCGATAAGTGGTTTTTCAACACTATCACAAGTGCAAAAAGTGTTTTTTCCACACTAATACAAGTGCAAAAGTGGTTTCCTGCACCAACACAAGTGCGAAAAGTGGTTTTTCAACACTAACACAAGTGCGAAAAGTGGTTTTTCAACACTATCACAAGTGTGAAAAGTGGTTTTTCCACACTAATACAAGTGCAAAAGTGGTTTCCTGCACCAACACAAGTGCGAAAAGTGGTTTTTCAACACTAACACAAGTGCGAAAAGTGTTTTTTCCACACTAATACAAGTGCAAAAGTGGTTTCCTGCACCAACACAAGTGCGAAAAGTGGTTTTTCAACATTAACACAAGTGCAAAAAGTGGTTTTTCAACACTAACACAAGTGCAAAAGTGGTTTCCTGCACCAACACAAGTGCGAAAAGTGGTTTTCCAACACTAACACAAGTGCGAAAAGTGGTTTTTCCACACTAATACAAGTGCAAAAGTGGTTTCCTGCACCAACCCAGGGGCGAAAAGTGGTTTTTCAACACTAACACAAGTGTGAAAAGTGGTTTTTCAACACTAACACAAGTGCGAAAAGTGGTTTTTCTACACTAACACAAGTGCGAAAAGTGGTTTTTCAACACTAACACAAGTGCGAAAAGTGTTTTTTCCACACTAATACAAGTGCAAAAGTGGTTTCCTGCACCAACATAAGTGCGAAGGGTGGTTATTCAATACTAACACAAGTGCGAAAAGTGGTTTTTCAACACTAACACAAGTGCGAAAAGTGGTTTTTCAACACTAACACAAGTGCGAAAAGTGGTTTTTCAACACTAACACAAGTGCGAAAAGTGGTTTTTCAACACTAACACAAGTGCGAAAAGTGATGTTTCAACACTAACACAAGTACGAAAAGTGGTTTTTCAACACTAACACAAGTGCGAAAAGTGGTTTTTCCACACTAATACAAGTGCAAAAGTGGTTTCCTGCACCAACACAAGTGCGAAAAGTGGTTTTTCAACACTAACACAAGTGCAAAAAGTGGTTTTTCAACACTATCACAAGTGCAAAAAGTGTTTTTTCCACACTAATACAAGTGCAAAAGTGGTTTCCTGCACCAACACAAGTGCGAAAAGTGGTTTTTCAACACTAACACAAGTGCGAAAAGTGGTTTTTCAAACACTAACACAAGTGCGAAAAGTGTTTTTTCCACACGAACACAAGTGCAAAAGTGGTTTCCTGCACCAACACAAGTGCGAAAAGTGGTTTTTCAACACTAACACAAGTGCGAAAAGTGGTTTTTCAACACTAACACAAGTGCAAAAGTGGTTTCCTGCACCAACACAAGTGCGAAAAGTGGTTTTTCAACACCAACACAAGTGCGAAAAGTGGATTTTCAACACTAACACAAGTGCGAAAAGTGGTTTTTCAACACTATCACAAGTGCAAAAAGTGTTTTTTCCACACTAATACAAGTGCAAAAGTGGTTTCCTGCACCAACACAAGTGCGAAAAGTGGTTTTTCAACACTAACACAAGTGCGAAAAGTGGTTTTTCAACACTAACACAAGTGCGAAAAGTGGTTTTCCACACTAATACAAGTAGAAAAGTGGTTTCCTGCACCAACACAAGTGCGAAAAGTGGTTTTTCAACACTAACACAAGTGCGAAAAGTGGTTTTTCAACACTATCACAAGTGCAAAAAGTGTTTTTTCCACACTAATACAAGTGCAAAATTGGTTTCCTGCACCAACACAAGTGCGAAAAGGGGTTTTTCAACACTAACACAAGTGCAAAAAGTGGTTTTTCAACACTAACACAAGTGCAAAAAGTGTTTTTTCCACACTAATACAAGTGCAAAAGTGGTTTCCTGCACCAACACAAGTGCGAAAAGTGGTTTTTCAACACTAACACAAGTTCAAAAAGTGGTTTTTCAACACTATCACAAGTGCAAAAAGTGTTTTTTCCACACTAATACAAGTGCAAAAGTGGTTTCCTGCACCAACTTTAGTGTGAAAAGTGGTTTTACAACACTAACACAAGTGCGAAAAGTGGTTTTTCTACACTAATACAAGTGCGAGAAGTGGTTTTCCCACACTAATACAAGTGCAAAAGTGGTTTCCTGCACCAACACAAGTGCGAAAAGTGGTTTTTCAACACTAACACAAGTGCGAAAAGTGGTTTTACAACACTAACACAAGTGCGAAAAGTGGTTTTTCTACACTAATACAAGTGCGAGAAGTGGTTTTCCCACACTAATACAAGTGCAAAAGTGGTTTCCTGCACCAACACAAGTGCGAAAAGTGGTTTTTCAACACTAACACAAGTGCGAAAAGAGGTTTTTCAACACTAACACAAGTGCGAAAAGTGGTTTTTCAACACTAACACAAGTGCGAAAAGTGGTTTTTCAACACTAACACAAGTGCGAAAAGTGGTTTTTCAACACTAACACAAGTGCGAAAAGTGTTTTTTCCACACTAATACAAGTGCAAAGTGGTTTCCTGCACCAACACAAGTGCAAAGTGGTTTTTCAACACTAACACAAGTGCAAAAAGTGGTTTTTCAACACTAACACAAGTGCGAAAAGTGTTTTTTCCACACTAATACAAGTGCAAAAGTGGTTTCCTGCACCAACATAAGTGCGAAGGGTGGTTTTTCAATACTAACACAAGTGCGAAAAGTGGTTTTTCAACACTAACACAAGTGCGAAAAGTGGTTTTTCAACACTAACACAAGTGCGAAAAGTGGTTTTTCAACACTAACACAAGTGCGAAATGTGTTTTTTCCACACTAATACAAGTGCAAAAGTGGTTTCCTGCACCAACACAAGTGCGAAAAGTGGTTTTTCAACACTAACACAAGTGCGAAAAGTGGTTTTTCAACACTAACACAAGTGCGAAAAGTGGTTTTCCAACACTAACACAAGTGCGAAAATGGTTTTTCCACACTAATACAAGTGCAAAAGTGGTTTCCTGCACCAACACAAGTGCGAAAAGTGGTTTTTCAACACTAACACAAGTGCGAAAATTGGTTTTTCAACACTAACACAAGTGCGATAAGTGGTTTTTCAATGCTAACACAAGTGCGAAAAGTGGTTTTTCAACACTAACACAAGTGCGAAAAGTGGTTTTTCAACACTAACACAAGTGCGAAAAGTGTTTTTTCCACACTAATACAAGTGCAAAAGTGGTTTCCTGCACCAACACAAGTGCGAAAAGTGGTTTTTCAACACTAACACAAGTGCGAAAAGTGGTTTTTCAACACTAACACAAGTGCAAAAGTGGTTTCCTGCACCAACACAAGTGCGAAAAGTGGTTTTTCAACACCAACACAAGTGCGAAAAGTGGTTTTTCAACACTAACACAAGTGCGAAAAGTGGTTTTTCAACACTATCACAAGTGCAAAAAGTGTTTTTTCCACACTAATACAAGTGCAAAAGTGGTTTCCTGCACCAACACAAGTGCGAAAAGTGGTTTTTCAACACTAACACAAGTGCGAAAAGTGATTTTTCAACACTAACACAAGTGCGATAAGTGGTTTTTCAACACTATCACAAGTGCAAAAAGTGTTTTTTCCACACTAATACAAGTGCAAAAGTGGTTTCCTGCACCAACACAAGTGCGAAAAGTGGTTTTTCAACACTAACACAAGTGCGAAAAGTGGTTTTTCAACACTATCACAAGTGTGAAAAGTGGTTTTTCCACACTAATACAAGTGCAAAAGTGGTTTCCTGCACCAACACAAGTGCGAAAAGTGGTTTTTCAACACTAACACAAGTGCGAAAAGTGTTTTTACCACACTAATACAAGTGCAAAAGTGGTTTCCTGCACCAACACAAGTGCGAAAAGTGGTTTTTCAACACTAACACAAGTGCAAAAAGTGGTTTTTCAACACTAACACAAGTGCAAAAGTGGTTTCCTGCACCAACACAAGTGCGAAAAGTGGTTTTCCAACACTAACACAAGTGCGAAAAGTGGTTTTTCCACACTAATACAAGTGCAAAAGTGGTTTCCTGCACCAACCCAGGGGCGAAAAGTGGTTTTTCAACACTAACACAAGTGTGAAAAGTGGTTTTTCAACACTAACACAAGTGCGAAAAGTGGTTTTTCTACACTAACACAAGTGCGAAAAGTGGTTTTTCAACACTAACACAAGTGCGAAAAGTGTTTTTTCCACACTAATACAAGTGCAAAAGTGGTTTCCTGCACCAACATAAGTGCGAAGGGTGGTTATTCAATACTAACGACAAGTGCGAAAAGTGGTTTTTCAACACTAACACAAGTGCGAAAAGTGGTTTTCAACACTAACACAAGTGCGAAAAGTGGTTTTTCAACACTAACACAAGTGCGAAAAGTGGTTTTTCAACACTAACACAAGTGCGAAAAGTGATGTTTCAACACTAACACAAGTACGAAAAGTGGTTTTTCAACACTAACACAAGTGCGAAAAGTGGTTTTTCCACACTAATACAAGTGCAAAAGTGGTTTCCTGCACCAACACAAGTGCGAAAAGTGGTTTTTCAACACTAACACAAGTGCAAAAAGTGGTTTTTCAACACTATCACAAGTGCAAAAAGTGTTTTTTCCACACTAATACAAGTGCAAAAGTGGTTTCCTGCACCAACACAAGTGCGAAAAGTGGTTTTTCAACACTAACACAAGTGCGAAAAGTGGTTTTTTCAACACTAACACAAGTGCGAAAAGTGTTTTTTCCACACGAACACAAGTGCGAAAAGTGGTTTTTCAACACTAACACAAGTGCGAAAAGTGTTTTTTCCACACTAATACAAGTGCAAAAGTGGTTTCCTGCACCAACACAAGTGCGAAAAGTGGTTTTTCAACACTAACACGAGTGCGAAAAGTGGTTTTTCAACACTAACACAAGTGCGAAAAGTGGTTTCCTTCACTAACACATGTGCGAAAAGTGGGTTTTCAACACGAACACAAATGCGAAAAGTGGTTTTTCAAAACCAACACAAGTGCGAAAACTAGTTTTTCAACACTAACACAAGTGCGAAAAGTGGTTTTTCCACACTAATACAAGTGCAAAAGTGGTTTCCTGCACCAACACAAGTGCGAAGTGGTTTTTCAACACTAACACAAGTGCAAAAAGTGGTTTTTCAACACTAACACAAGTGCGAAAAGTGTTTTTTCCACACTAATACAAGTGCAAAAGTGGTTTCCTGCACCAACATAAGTGCGAAGGGTGGTTTTTCAATACTAACACAAGTGCGAAAAGTGGTTTTTCAACACTAACACAAGTGCGAAAAGTGGTTTTTCAACACTAACACAAGTGCGAAAAGTGGTTTTTCAACACTAACACAAGTGCGAAATGTGTTTTTTCCACACTAATACAAGTGCAAAAGTGGTTTCCTGCACCAACACAAGTGCAAAAAGTGGTTTTTCAACACTAACACAAGTGCGAAAAGTGGTTTTTCAACACTAACACAAGTGCGAAAAGTGGTTTTCCAACACTAACACAAGTGCGAAAATGGTTTTTCCACACTAATACAAGTGCAAAAGTGGTTTCCTGCACCAACACAAGTGCGAAAAGTGGTTTTTCAACACTAACACAAGTGCGAAAATTGGTTTTTCAACACTAACACAAGTGCGATAAGTGGTTTTTCAACGCTAACACAAGTGCGAAAAGTGGTTTTTCAACACTAACACAAGTGCGAAAAGTGGTTTTTCAACACTAACACAAGCGCGAAAAGTGTTTTTTCCACACTAATACAAGTGCAAAAGTGGTTTCCTGCACCAACACAAGTGCGAAAAGTGGTTTTTCAACACTAACACAAGTGCGAAAAGTGGTTTTTCAACACTAACACAAGTGCAAAAGTGGTTTCCTGCACCAACACAAGTGCGAATAGTGGTTTTTCAACACCAACACAAGTGCGAAAAGTGGTTTTTCAACACTAACACAAGTGCGAAAAGTGGTTTTTCAACACTATCACAAGTGCAAAAAGTGTTTTTTCCACACTAATACAAGTGCAAAAGTGGTTTCCTGCACCAACACAAGTGCGAAAAGTGGTTTTCCAACACTAACACAAGTGCGAAAATGGTTTTTCCACACTAATACAAGTGCAAAAGTGGTTTCCTGCACCAACACAAGTGCGAAAAGTGGTTTTTCAACACTAACACAAGTGCGAAAAGTGTTTTTTCCACACGAACACAAGTGCAAAAGTGGTTTCCTGCACCAACACAAGTGCGAAAAGTGGTTTTTCAACACTAACACAAGTGCGAAAAGTGGTTTTTCAACACTAACACAAGTGCAAAAGTGGTTTCCTGCACCAACACAAGTGCGAAAAGTGGTTTTTCAACACCAACACAAGTGCGAAAAGTGGATTTTCAACACTAACACAAGTGCGAAAAGTGGTTTTTCAACACTATCACAAGTGCAAAAAGTGTTTTTTCCACACTAATACAAGTGCAAAAGTGGTTTCCTGCACCAACACAAGTGCGAAAAGTGGTTTTTCAACACTAACACAAGTGCGAAAAGTGGTTTTTCAACACTAACACAAGTGCGAAAAGTGGTTTTCCACACTAATACAAGTAGAAAAGTGGTTTCCTGCACCAACACAAGTGCGAAAAGTGGTTTTTCAACACTAACACAAGTGCGAAAAGTGGTTTTTCAACACTATCACAAGTGCAAAAAGTGTTTTTTCCACACTAATACAAGTGCAAAATTGGTTTCCTGCACCAACACAAGTGCGAAAAGGGGTTTTTCAACACTAACACAAGTGCAAAAAGTGGTTTTTCAACACTAACACAAGTGCAAAAAGTGTTTTTTCCACACTAATACAAGTGCAAAAGTGGTTTCCTGCACCAACACAAGTGCGAAAAGTGGTTTTTCAACACTAACACAAGTGCGAAAATTGGTTTTTCAACAATAACACAAGTGCGATAAGTGGTTTTTCAATGCTAACACAAGTGCGAAAAGTGGTTTTTCAACACTAACACAAGTGCGAAAAGTGGTTTTTCAACACTAACACAAGTGCGAAAAGTGTTTTTTTCCACACTAATACAAGTGCAAAAGTGGTTTCCTGCACCAACACAAGTGCGAAAAGTGGTTTTTCAACACTAACACAAGTGCGAAAAGTGGTTTTTCAACACTAACACAAGTGCAAAAGTGGTTTCCTGCACCAACACAAGTGCGAAAAGTGGTTTTTCAACACCAACACAAGTGCGAAAAGTGGTTTTTCAACACTAACACAAGTGCGAAAAGTGGTTTTTCAACACTATCACAAGTGCAAAAAGTGTTTTTTCCACACTAATACAAGTGCAAAAGTGGTTTCCTGCACCAACACAAGTGCGAAAAGTGGTTTTTCAACACTAACACAAGTGCGAAAAGTGATTTTTCAACACTAACACAAGTGCGATAAGTGGTTTTTCAACACTATCACAAGTGCAAAAAGTGTTTTTTCCACACTAATACAAGTGCAAAAGTGGTTTCCTGCACCAACACAAGTGCGAAAAGTGGTTTTTCAACACTAACACAAGTGCGAAAAGTGGTTTTTCAACACTATCACAAGTGTGAAAAGTGGTTTTTCCACACTAATACAAGTGCAAAAGTGGTTTCCTGCACCAACACAAGTGCGAAAAGTGGTTTTTCAACACTAACACAAGTGCGAAAAGTGTTTTTTCCACACTAATACAAGTGCAAAAGTGGTTTCCTGCACCAACACAAGTGCGAAAAGTGGTTTTTCAACACTAACACAAGTGCAAAAAGTGGTTTTTCAACACTAACACAAGTGCAAAAGTGGTTTCCTGCACCAACACAAGTGCGAAAAGTGGTTTTCCAACACTAACACAAGTGCGAAAAGTGGTTTTTCCACACTAATACAAGTGCAAAAGTGGTTTCCTGCACCAACCCAGGGGCGAAAAGTGGTTTTTCAACACTAACACAAGTGTGAAAAGTGGTTTTTCAACACTAACACAAGTGCGAAAAGTGGTTTTTCTACACTAACACAAGTGCGAAAAGTGGTTTTTCAACACTAACACAAGTGCGAAAAGTGTTTTTTCCACACTAATACAAGTGCAAAAGTGGTTTCCTGCACCAACATAAGTGCGAAGGGTGGTTATTCAATACTAACACAAGTGCGAAAAGTGGTTTTTCAACACTAACACAAGTGCGAAAAGTGGTTTTTCAACACTAACACAAGTGCGAAAAGTGGTTTTTCAACACTAACACAAGTGCGAAAAGTGGTTTTTCAACACTAACACAAGTGCGAAAAGTGATGTTTCAACACTAACACAAGTACGAAAAGTGGTTTTTCAACACTAACACAAGTGCGAAAAGTGGTTTTTCCACACTAATACAAGTGCAAAAGTGGTTTCCTGCACCAACACAAGTGCGAAAAGTGGTTTTTCAACACTAACACAAGTGCAAAAAGTGGTTTTTCAACACTATCACAAGTGCAAAAAGTGTTTTTTCCACACTAATACAAGTGCAAAAGTGGTTTCCTGCACCAACACAAGTGCGAAAAGTGGTTTTTCAACACTAACACAAGTGCGAAAAGTGGTTTTTCAACACTAACACAAGTGCGAAAAGTGTTTTTTCCACACGAACACAAGTGCGAAAAGTGGTTTTTCAACACTAACACAAGTGCGAAAAGTGTTTTTTCCACACTAATACAAGTGCAAAAGTGGTTTCCTGCACCAACACAAGTGCGAAAAGTGGTTTTTCAACACTAACACGAGTGCGAAAAGTGGTTTTTCAACACTAACACAAGTGCGAAAAGTGGTTTCCTTCACTAACACATGTGCGAAAAGTGGGTTTTCAACACGAACACAAATGCGAAAAGTGGTTTTTCAAAACCAACACAAGTGCGAAAACTAGTTTTTCAACACTAACACAAGTGCGAAAAGTGGTTTTTCCACACTAATACAAGTGCAAAAGTGGTTTCCTGCACCAACACAAGTGCGAAGTGGTTTTTCAACACTAACACAAGTGCAAAAAGTGGTTTTTCAACACTAACACAAGTGCGAAAAGTGTTTTTTCCACACTAATACAAGTGCAAAAGTGGTTTCCTGCACCAACATAAGTGCGAAGGGTGGTTTTTCAATACTAACACAAGTGCGAAAAGTGGTTTTTCAACACTAACACAAGTGCGAAAAGTGGTTTTTCAACACTAACACAAGTGCGAAAAGTGGTTTTTCAACACTAACACAAGTGCGAAATGTGTTTTTTCCACACTAATACAAGTGCAAAAGTGGTTTCCTGCACCAACACAAGTGCAAAAAGTGGTTTTTCAACACTAACACAAGTGCGAAAAGTGGTTTTTCAACACTAACACAAGTGCGAAAAGTGGTTTTCCAACACTAACACAAGTGCGAAAATGGTTTTTCCACACTAATACAAGTGCAAAAGTGGTTTCCTGCACCAACACAAGTGCGAAAAGTGGTTTTTCAACACTAACACAAGTGCGAAAATTGGTTTTTCAACACTAACACAAGTGCGATAAGTGGTTTTTCAACGCTAACACAAGTGCGAAAAGTGGTTTTTCAACACTAACACAAGTGCGAAAAGTGGTTTTTCAACACTAACACAAGTGCGAAAAGTGTTTTTTCCACACTAATACAAGTGCAAAAGTGGTTTCCTGCACCAACACAAGTGCGAAAAGTGGTTTTTCAACACTAACACAAGTGCGAAAAGTGGTTTTTCAACACTAACACAAGTGCAAAAGTGGTTTCCTGCACCAACACAAGTGCGAATAGTGGTTTTTCAACACCAACACAAGTGCGAAAAGTGGTTTTTCAACACTAACACAAGTGCGAAAAGTGGTTTTTCAACACTATCACAAGTGCAAAAAGTGTTTTTTCCACACTAATACAAGTGCAAAAGTGGTTTCCTGCACCAACACAAGTGCGAAAAGTGGTTTTCCAACACTAACACAAGTGCGAAAATGGTTTTTCCACACTAATACAAGTGCAAAAGTGGTTTCCTGCACCAACACAAGTGCGAAAAGTGGTTTTTCAACACTAACACAAGTGCGAAAAGTGTTTTTTCCACACGAACACAAGTGCAAAAGTGGTTTCCTGCACCAACACAAGTGCGAAAAGTGGTTTTTCAACACTAACACAAGTGCGAAAAGTGGTTTTTCAACACTAACACAAGTGCAAAAGTGGTTTCCTGCACCAACACAAGTGCGAAAAGTGGTTTTTCAACACCAACACAAGTGCTAAAAGTGGATTTTCAACACTAACACAAGTGCGAAAAGTGGTTTTTCAACACTATCACAAGTGCAAAAAGTGTTTTTTCCACACTAATACAAGTGCAAAAGTGGTTTCCTGCACCAACACAAGTGCGAAAAGTGGTTTTTCAACACTAACACAAGTGCGAAAAGTGGTTTTTCAACACTAACACAAGTGCGAAAAGTGGTTTTCCACACTAATACAAGTAGAAAAGTGGTTTCCTGCACCAACACAAGTGCGAAAAGTGGTTTTTCAACACTAACACAAGTGCGAAAAGTGGTTTTTCAACACTATCACAAGTGCAAAAAGTGTTTTTTCCACACTAATACAAGTGCAAAATTGGTTTCCTGCACCAACACAAGTGCGAAAAGGGGTTTTTCAACACTAACACAAGTGCAAAAAGTGGTTTTTCAACACTAACACAAGTGCAAAAAGTGTTTTTTCCACACTAATACAAGTGCAAAAGTGGTTTCCTGCACCAACACAAGTGCGAAAAGTGGTTTTTCAACACTAACACAAGTTCAAAAAGTGGTTTTTCAACACTATCACAAGTGCAAAAAGTGTTTTTTCCACACTAATACAAGTGCAAAAGTGGTTTCCTGCACCAACTTTAGTGTGAAAAGTGGTTTTACAACACTAACACAAGTGCGAAAAGTGGTTTTTCTACACTAATACAAGTGCGAGAAGTGGTTTTCCCACACTAATACAAGTGCAAAAGTGGTTTCCTGCACCAACACAAGTGCGAAAAGTGGTTTTTCAACACTAACACAAGTGCGAAAAGTGGTTTTACAACACTAACACAAGTGCGAAAAGTGGTTTTTCTACACTAATACAAGTGCGAGAAGTGGTTTTCCCACACTAATACAAGTGCAAAAGTGGTTTCCTGCACCAACACAAGTGCGAAAAGTGGTTTTTCAACACTAACACAAGTGCGAAAAGAGGTTTTTCAACACTAACACAAGTGCGAAAAGTGGTTTTTCAACACTAACACAAGTGCGAAAAGTGGTTTTTCAACACTAACACAAGTGCGAAAAGTGTTTTTTCCACACTAATACAAGTGCAAAAGTGGTTTCCTGCACCAACACAAGTGCAAAGTGGTTTTTCAACACTAACACAAGTGCAAAAAGTGGTTTTTCAACACTAACACAAGTGCGAAAAGTGTTTTTTCCACACTAATACAAGTGCAAAAGTGGTTTCCTGCACCAACATAAGTGCGAAGGGTGGTTTTTCAATACTAACACAAGTGCGAAAAGTGGTTTTTCAACACTAACACAAGTGCGAAAAGTGGTTTTTCAACACTAACACAAGTGCGAAAAGTGGTTTTTCAACACTAACACAAGTGCGAAATGTGTTTTTTCCACACTAATACAAGTGCAAAAGTGGTTTCCTGCACCAACACAAGTGCGAAAAGTGGTTTTTCAACACTAACACAAGTGCGAAAAGTGGTTTTTCAACACTAACACAAGTGCGAAAAGTGGTTTTCCAACACTAACACAAGTGCGAAAATGGTTTTTCCACACTAATACAAGTGCAAAAGTGGTTTCCTGCACCAACACAAGTGCGAAAAGTGGTTTTTCAACACTAACACAAGTGCGAAAATTGGTTTTTCAACACTAACACAAGTGCGATAAGTGGTTTTTCAATGCTAACACAAGTGCGAAAAGTGGTTTTTCAACACTAACACAAGTGCGAAAAGTGGTTTTTCAACACTAACACAAGTGCGAAAAGTGTTTTTTCCACACTAATACAAGTGCAAAAGTGGTTTCCTGCACCAACACAAGTGCGAAAAGTGGTTTTTCAACACTAACACAAGTGCGAAAAGTGGTTTTTCAACACTAACACAAGTGCAAAAGTGGTTTCCTGCACCAACACAAGTGCGAAAAGTGGTTTTTCAACACCAACACAAGTGCGAAAAGTGGTTTTTCAACACTAACACAAGTGCGAAAAGTGGTTTTTCAACACTATCACAAGTGCAAAAAGTGTTTTTTGCACACTAATACAAGTGCAAAAGTGGTTTCCTGCACCAACACAAGTGCGAAAAGTGGTTTTTCAACACTAACACAAGTGCGAAAAGTGATTTTTCAACACTAACACAAGTGCGATAAGTGGTTTTTCAACACTATCACAAGTGCAAAAAGTGTTTTTTCCACACTAATACAAGTGCAAAAGTGGTTTCCTGCACCAACACAAGTGCGAAAAGTGGTTTTTCAACACTAACACAAGTGCGAAAAGTGGTTTTTCAACACTATCACAAGTGTGAAAAGTGGTTTTTCCACACTAATACAAGTGCAAAAGTGGTTTCCTGCACCAACACAAGTGCGAAAAGTGGTTTTTCAACACTAACACAAGTGCGAAAAGTGTTTTTTCCACACTAATACAAGTGCAAAAGTGGTTTCCTGCACCAACACAAGTGCGAAAAGTGGTTTTTCAACACTAACACAAGTGCAAAAAGTGGTTTTTCAACACTAACACAAGTGCAAAAGTGGTTTCCTGCACCAACACAAGTGCGAAAAGTGGTTTTCCAACACTAACACAAGTGCGAAAAGTGGTTTTTCCACACTAATACAAGTGCAAAAGTGGTTTCCTGCACCAACCCAGGGGCGAAAAGTGGTTTTTCAACACTAACACAAGTGTGAAAAGTGGTTTTTCAACACTAACACAAGTGCGAAAAGTGGTTTTTCTACACTAACACAAGTGCGAAAAGTGGTTTTTCAACACTAACACAAGTGCGAAAAGTGTTTTTTCCACACTAATACAAGTGCAAAAGTGGTTTCCTGCACCAACATAAGTGCGAAGGGTGGTTATTCAATACTAACACAAGTGCGAAAAGTGGTTTTTCAACACTAACACAAGTGCGAAAAGTGGTTTTTCAACACTAACACAAGTGCGAAAAGTGGTTTTTCAACACTAACACAAGTGCGAAAAGTGGTTTTTCAACACTAACACAAGTGCGAAAAGTGATGTTTCAACACTAACACAAGTACGAAAAGTGGTTTTTCAACACTAACACAAGTGCGAAAAGTGGTTTTTCCACACTAATACAAGTGCAAAAGTGGTTTCCTGCACCAACACAAGTGCGAAAAGTGGTTTTTCAACACTAACACAAGTGCAAAAAGTGGTTTTTCAACACTATCACAAGTGCAAAAAGTGTTTTTTCCACACTAATACAAGTGCAAAAGTGGTTTCCTGCACCAACACAAGTGCGAAAAGTGGTTTTTCAACACTAACACAAGTGCGAAAAGTGGTTTTTCAACACTAACACAAGTGCGAAAAGTGTTTTTTCCACACGAACACAAGTGCGAAAAGTGGTTTTTCAACACTAACACAAGTGCGAAAAGTGTTTTTTCCACACTAATACAAGTGCAAAAGTGGTTTCCTGCACCAACACAAGTGCGAAAAGTGGTTTTTCAACACTAACACGAGTGCGAAAAGTGGTTTTTCAACACTAACACAAGTGCGAAAAGTGGTTTCCTTCACTAACACATGTGCGAAAAGTGGGTTTTCAACACGAACACAAATGCGAAAAGTGGTTTTTCAAAACCAACACAAGTGCGAAAACTAGTTTTTCAACACTAACACAAGTGCGAAAAGTGGTTTTTCCACACTAATACAAGTGCAAAAGTGGTTTCCTGCACCAACACAAGTGCGAAGTGGTTTTTCAACACTAACACAAGTGCAAAAAGTGGTTTTTCAACACTAACACAAGTGCGAAAAGTGTTTTTTCCACACTAATACAAGTGCAAAAGTGGTTTCCTGCACCAACATAAGTGCGAAGGGTGGTTTTTCAATACTAACACAAGTGCGAAAAGTGGTTTTTCAACACTAACACAAGTGCGAAAAGTGGTTTTTCAACACTAACACAAGTGCGAAAAGTGGTTTTTCAACACTAACACAAGTGCGAAATGTGTTTTTTCCACACTAATACAAGTGCAAAAGTGGTTTCCTGCACCAACACAAGTGCAAAAAGTGGTTTTTCAACACTAACACAAGTGCGAAAAGTGGTTTTTCAACACTAACACAAGTGCGAAAAGTGGTTTTCCAACACTAACACAAGTGCGAAAATGGTTTTTCCACACTAATACAAGTGCAAAAGTGGTTTCCTGCACCAACACAAGTGCGAAAAGTGGTTTTTCAACACTAACACAAGTGCGAAAATTGGTTTTTCAACACTAACACAAGTGCGATAAGTGGTTTTTCAACGCTAACACAAGTGCGAAAAGTGGTTTTTCAACACTAACACAAGTGCGAAAAGTGGTTTTTCAACACTAACACAAGTGCGAAAAGTGTTTTTTCCACACTAATACAAGTGCAAAAGTGGTTTCCTGCACCAACACAAGTGCGAAAAGTGGTTTTTCAACACTAACACAAGTGCGAAAAGTGGTTTTTCAACACTAACACAAGTGCAAAAGTGGTTTCCTGCACCAACACAAGTGCGAATAGTGGTTTTTCAACACCAACACAAGTGCGAAAAGTGGTTTTTCAACACTAACACAAGTGCGAAAAGTGGTTTTTCAACACTATCACAAGTGCAAAAAGTGTTTTTTCCACACTAATACAAGTGCAAAAGTGGTTTCCTGCACCAACACAAGTGCGAAAAGTGGTTTTTCAACACTAACACAAGTGCGAAAAGTGATTTTTCAACACTAATACAAGTGCGATAAGTGGTTTTTCAACACTATCACAAGTGCAAAAAGTGTTTTTTCCACACTAATACAAGTGCAAAAGTGGTTTCCTGCACCAACACAAGTGCGAAAAGTGGGTTTTCAACACTAACACAAGTGCGAAAAGTGGTTTTTCAACACTATCACAAGTGTGAAAAGTGGTTTTCCACACTAATACAAGTGCAAAAGTGGTTTCCTGCACCAACACAAGTGCGAAAAGTGGTTTTTCAACACTAACACAAGTGCGAAAAGTGTTTTTTCCACACTAATACAAGTGCAAAAGTGGTTTCCTGCACCAACACAAGTGCGAAAAGTGGTTTTTCAACACTAACACAAGTGCAAAAAGTGGTTTTTCAACACTAACACAAGTGCAAAAGTGGTTTCCTGCACCAACACAAGTGCGAAAAGTGGTTTTCCAACACTAACACAAGTGCGAAAAGTGGTTTTTCCACACTAATACAAGTGCAAAAGTGGTTTCCTGCACCAACCCAGGGGCGAAAAGTGGTTTTTCAACACTAACACAAGTGTGAAAAGTGGTTTTTCAACACTAACACAAGTGCGAAAAGTGGTTTTTCTACACTAACACAAGTGCGAAAAGTGGTTTTTCAACACTAACACAAGTGCGAAAAGTGTTTTTTCCACACTAATACAAGTGCAAAAGTGGTTTCCTGCACCAACATAAGTGCGAAGGGTGGTTATTCAATACTAACACAAGTGCGAAAAGTGGTTTTTCAACACTAACACAAGTGCGAAAAGTGGTTTTTCAACACTAACACAAGTGCGAAAAGTGGTTTTTCAACACTAACACAAGTGCGAAAAGTGGTTTTTCAACACTAACACAAGTGCGAAAAGTGATGTTTCAACACTAACACAAGTACGAAAAGTGGTTTTTCAACACTAACACAAGTGCGAAAAGTGGTTTTTCCACACTAATACAAGTGCAAAAGTGGTTTCCTGCACCAACACAAGTGCGAAAAGTGGTTTTTCAACACTAACACAAGTGCAAAAAGTGGTTTTTCAACACTATCACAAGTGTGAAAAGTGGTTTTCCACACTAATACAAGTGCAAAAGTGGTTTCCTGCACCAACACAAGTGCGAAAAGTGGTTTTTCAACATTAACACAAGTGCGAAAAGTGGTTTTTCAACACTAACACAAGTGCGAAAAGTGTTTTTTCCACACGAACACAAGTGCAAAAGTGGTTTCCTGCACCAACAGAAGTGCGAAAAGTGGTTTTTCAACACTAACACAAGTGCGAAAAGTGGTTTTTCAACACTAACACAAGTGCAAAAGTGGTTTCCTGCACCAACACAAGTGCGAAAAGTGGTTTTTCAACACCAACACAAGTGCGAAAAGTGGATTTTCAACACTAACACAAGTGCGAAAAGTGGTTTTTCAACACTATCACAAGTGCAAAAAGTGTTTTTTCCACACTAATACAAGTGCAAAAGTGGTTTCCTGCACCAACACAAGTGCGAAAAGTGGTTTTTCAACACTAACACAAGTGCGAAAAGTGGTTTTTCAACACTAACACAAGTGCGAAAAGTGGTTTTCCACACTAATACAAGTAGAAAAGTGGTTTCCTGCACCAACACAAGTGCGAAAAGTGGTTTTTCAACACTAACACAAGTGCGAAAAGTGGTTTTTCAACACTATCACAAGTGCAAAAAGTGTTTTTTCCACACTAATACAAGTGCAAAATTGGTTTCCTGCACCAACACAAGTGCGAAAAGGGGTTTTTCAACACTAACACAAGTGCAAAAAGTGGTTTTTCAACACTAACACAAGTGCAAAAAGTGTTTTTTCCACACTAATACAAGTGCAAAAGTGGTTTCCTGCACCAATACAAGTGCGAAAAGTGGTTTTTCAACACTAACACAAGTTCAAAAAGTGGTTTTTCAACACTATCACAAGTGCAAAAAGTGTTTTTTCCACACTAATACAAGTGCAAAAGTGGTTTCCTGCACCAACACAAGTGCGAAAAGTGGTTTTTCAACACTAACACAAGTGCAAAAAGTGGTTTTTCAACACTAACACAAGTGCAAAAGTGGTTTCCTGCACCAACACAAGTGCGAAAAGTGGTTTTCCAACACTAACACAAGTGCGAAAAGTGGTTTTTCCACACTAATACAAGTGCAAAAGTGGTTTCCTGCACCAACCCAGGGGCGAAAAGTGGTTTTTCAACACTAACACAAGTGTGAAAAGTGGTTTTTCAACACTAACACAAGTGCGAAAAGTGGTTTTTCTACACTAACACAAGTGCGAAAAGTGGTTTTTCAACACTAACACAAGTGCGAAAAGTGTTTTTTCCACACTAATACAAGTGCAAAAGTGGTTTCCTGCACCAACATAAGTGCGAAGGGTGGTTATTCAATACTAACACAAGTGCGAAAAGTGGTTTTTCAACACTAACACAAGTGCGAAAAGTGGTTTTTCAACACTAACACAAGTGCGAAAAGTGGTTTTTCAACACTAACACAAGTGCGAAAAGTGGTTTTTCAACACTAACACAAGTGCGAAAAGTGATGTTTCAACACTAACACAAGTACGAAAAGTGGTTTTTCAACACTAACACAAGTGCGAAAAGTGGTTTTTCCACACTAATACAAGTGCAAAAGTGGTTTCCTGCACCAACACAAGTGCGAAAAGTGGTTTTTCAACACTAACACAAGTGCAAAAAGTGGTTTTTCAACACTATCACAAGTGCAAAAAGTGTTTTTTCCACACTAATACAAGTGCAAAAGTGGTTTCCTGCACCAACACAAGTGCGAAAAGTGGTTTTTCAACACTAACACAAGTGCGAAAAGTGGTTTTTCAACACTAACACAAGTGCGAAAAGTGTTTTTTCCACACGAACACAAGTGCGAAAAGTGGTTTTTCAACACTAACACAAGTGCGAAAAGTGTTTTTTCCACACTAATACAAGTGCAAAAGTGGTTTCCTGCACCAACACAAGTGCGAAAAGTGGTTTTTCAACACTAACACAAGTGCGAAAAGTGTTTTTTCCACACTAATACAAGTGCAAAAGTGGTTTCCTGCACCAACACAAGTGCGAAAAGTGGTTTTTCAACACTAACACAAGTGCAAAAAGTGGTTTTTCAACACTAACACAAGTGCAAAAGTGGTTTCCTGCACCAACACAAGTGCGAAAAGTGGTTTTCCAACACTAACACAAGTGCGAAAAGTGGTTTTTCCACACTAATACAAGTGCAAAAGTGGTTTCCTGCACCAACCCAGGGGCGAAAAGTGGTTTTTCAACACTAACACAAGTGTGAAAAGTGGTTTTTCAACACTAACACAAGTGCGAAAAGTGGTTTTTCTACACTAACACAAGTGCGAAAAGTGGTTTTTCAACACTAACACAAGTGCGAAAAGTGTTTTTTCCACACTAATACAAGTGCAAAAGTGGTTTCCTGCACCAACATAAGTGCGAAGGGTGGTTATTCAATACTAACACAAGTGCGAAAAGTGGTTTTTCAACACTAACACAAGTGCGAAAAGTGGTTTTTCAACACTAACACAAGTGCGAAAAGTGGTTTTTCAACACTAACACAAGTGCGAAAAGTGGTTTTTCAACACTAACACAAGTGCGAAAAGTGATGTTTCAACACTAACACAAGTACGAAAAGTGGTTTTTCAACACTAACACAAGTGCGAAAAGTGGTTTTTCCACACTAATACAAGTGCAAAAGTGGTTTCCTGCACCAACACAAGTGCGAAAAGTGGTTTTTCAACACTAACACAAGTGCAAAAAGTGGTTTTTCAACACTATCACAAGTGTGAAAAGTGGTTTTCCACACTAATACAAGTGCAAAAGTGGTTTCCTGCACCAACACAAGTGCGAAAAGTGGTTTTTCAACATTAACACAAGTGCGAAAAGTGGTTTTTCAACACTAACACAAGTGCGAAAAGTGTTTTTTCCACACGAACACAAGTGCAAAAGTGGTTTCCTGCACCAACAGAAGTGCGAAAAGTGGTTTTTCAACACTAACACAAGTGCGAAAAGTGGTTTTTCAACACTAACACAAGTGCAAAAGTGGTTTCCTGCACCAACACAAGTGCGAAAAGTGGTTTTTCAACACCAACACAAGTGCGAAAAGTGGATTTTCAACACTAACACAAGTGCGAAAAGTGGTTTTTCAACACTATCACAAGTGCAAAAAGTGTTTTTTCCACACTAATACAAGTGCAAAAGTGGTTTCCTGCACCAACACAAGTGCGAAAAGTGGTTTTTCAACACTAACACAAGTGCGAAAAGTGGTTTTTCAACACTAACACAAGTGCGAAAAGTGGTTTTCCACACTAATACAAGTAGAAAAGTGGTTTCCTGCACCAACACAAGTGCGAAAAGTGGTTTTTCAACACTAACACAAGTGCGAAAAGTGGTTTTTCAACACTATCACAAGTGCAAAAAGTGTTTTTTCCACACTAATACAAGTGCAAAATTGGTTTCCTGCACCAACACAAGTGCGAAAAGGGGTTTTTCAACACTAACACAAGTGCAAAAAGTGGTTTTTCAACACTAACACAAGTGCAAAAAGTGTTTTTTCCACACTAATACAAGTGCAAAAGTGGTTTCCTGCACCAATACAAGTGCGAAAAGTGGTTTTTCAACACTAACACAAGTTCAAAAAGTGGTTTTTCAACACTATCACAAGTGCAAAAAGTGTTTTTTCCACACTAATACAAGTGCAAAAGTGGTTTCCTGCACCAACTTTAGTGTGAAAAGTGGTTTTACAACACTAACACAAGTGCGAAAAGTGGTTTTTCTACACTAATACAAGTGCGAAAAGTGGTTTTTCAACACTAACACAAGTGCGAAAAGTGGTTTTACAACACTAACACAAGTGCGAAAAGTGGTTTTTCTACACTAATACAAGTGCGAGAAGTGGTTTTCCCACACTAATACAAGTGCAAAAGTGGTTTCCTGCACCAACACAAGTGCGAAAAGTGGTTTTTCAACACTAACACAAGTGCGAAAAGAGGTTTTTCAACACTAACACAAGTGCGAAAAGTGGTTTTTCAACACTAACACAAGTGCGAAAAGTGGTTTTTCAACACTAACACAAGTGCGAAAAGTGGTTTTTCAACACTAACACAAGTGCGAAAAGTGTTTTTTCCACACTAATACAAGTGCAAAAGTGGTTTCCTGCACCAACACAAGTGCGAAGTGGTTTTTCAACACTAACACAAGTGCAAAAAGTGGTTTTTCAACACTAACACAAGTGCGAAAAGTGTTTTTTCCACACTAATACAAGTGCAAAAGTGGTTTCCTGCACCAACATAAGTGCGAAGGGTGGTTTTTCAATACTAACACAAGTGCGAAAAGTGGTTTTTCAACACTAACACAAGTGCGAAAAGTGGTTTTTCAACACTAACACAAGTGCGAAAAGTGGTTTTTCAACACTAACACAAGTGCGAAATGTGTTTTTTCCACACTAATACAAGTGCAAAAGTGGTTTCCTGCACCAACACAAGTGCGAAAAGTGGTTTTTCAACACTAACACAAGTGCGAAAAGTGGTTTTTCAACACTAACACAAGTGCGAAAAGTGGTTTTCCAACACTAACACAAGTGCGAAAATGGTTTTTCCACACTAATACAAGTGCAAAAGTGGTTTCCTGCACCAACACAAGTGCGAAAAGTGGTTTTTCAACACTAACACAAGTGCGAAAATTGGTTTTTCAACACTAACACAAGTGCGATAAGTGGTTTTTCAACGCTAACACAAGTGCGAAAAGTGGTTTTTCAACACTAACACAAGTGCGAAAAGTGGTTTTTCAACACTAACACAAGTGCGAAAAGTGTTTTTTCCACACTAATACAAGTGCAAAAGTGGTTTCCTGCACCAACACAAGTGCGAAAAGTGGTTTTTCAACACTAACACAAGTGCGAAAAGTGGTTTTTCAACACTAACACAAGTGCAAAAGTGGTTTCCTGCACCAACACAAGTGCGAAAAGTGGTTTTTCAACACCAACACAAGTGCGAAAAGTGGTTTTTCAACACTAACACAAGTGCGAAAAGTGGTTTTTCAACACTATCACAAGTGCAAAAAGTGTTTTTTCCACACTAATACAAGTGCAAAAGTGGTTTCCTGCACCAACACAAGTGCGAAAAGTGGTTTTTCAACACTAACACAAGTGCGAAAAGTGATTTTTCAACACTAACACAAGTGCGATAAGTGGTTTTTCAACACTATCACAAGTGCAAAAAGTGTTTTTTCCACACTAATACAAGTGCAAAAGTGGTTTCCTGCACCAACACAAGTGCGAAAAGTGGTTTTTCAACACTAACACAAGTGCGAAAAGTGGTTTTTCAACACTATCACAAGTGTGAAAAGTGGTTTTTCCACACTAATACAAGTGCAAAAGTGGTTTCCTGCACCAACACAAGTGCGAAAAGTGGTTTTTCAACACTAACACAAGGGCGAAAAGTGTTTTTTCCACACTAATACAAGTGCAAAAGTGGTTTCCTGCACCAACACAAGTGCGAAAAGTGGTTTTTCAACACTAACACAAGTGCAAAAAGTGGTTTTTCAACACTAACACAAGTGCAAAAGTGGTTTCCTGCACCAACACAAGTGCGAAAAGTGGTTTTCCAACACTAACACAAGTGCGAAAAGTGGTTTTTCCACACTAATACAAGTGCAAAAGTGGTTTCCTGCACCAACCCAGGGGCGAAAAGTGGTTTTTCAACACTAACACAAGTGTGAAAAGTGGTTTTTCAACACTAACACAAGTGCGAAAAGTGGTTTTTCTACACTAACACAAGTGCGAAAAGTGGTTTTTCAACACTAACACAAGTGCGAAAAGTGTTTTTTCCACACTAATACAAGTGCAAAAGTGGTTTCCTGCACCAACATAAGTGCGAAGGGTGGTTATTCAATACTAACACAAGTGCGAAAAGTGGTTTTTCAACACTAACACAAGTGCGAAAAGTGGTTTTTCAACACTAACACAAGTGCGAAAAGTGGTTTTTCAACACTAACACAAGTGCGAAAAGTGGTTTTTCAACACTAACACAAGTGCGAAAAGTGATGTTTCAACACTAACACAAGTACGAAAAGTGGTTTTTCAACACTAACACAAGTGCGAAAAGTGGTTTTTCCACACTAATACAAGTGCAAAAGTGGTTTCCTGCACCAACACAAGTGCGAAAAGTGGTTTTTCAACACTAACACAAGTGCAAAAAGTGGTTTTTCAACACTATCACAAGTGCAAAAAGGGTTTTTTCCACACTAATACAAGTGCAAAAGTGGTTTCCTGCACCAACACAAGTGCGAAAAGTGGTTTTTCAACACTAACACAAGTGCGAAAAGGGGTTTTTCAACACTAACACAAGTGCGAAAAGTGTTTTTTCCACACGAACACAAGTGCAAAAGTGGTTTCCTGCACCAACACAAGTGCGAAAAGTGGTTTTTCAACACTAACACAAGTGCGAAAAGTGTTTTTTCCACACGAACACAAGTGCAAAAGTGGTTTCCTGCACCAACACAAGTGCGAAAAGTGGTTTTTCAACACTAACACAAGTGCGAAAAGTGTTTTTTCCACACTAATACAAGTGCAAAAGTGGTTTCCTGCACCAACACAAGTGCGAAAAGTGGTTTTTCAACACTAACACAAGTGCGAAAAGTGGTTTTTCAACACTAACACAAGTGCAAAAGTGGTTTCCTGCACCAACACAAGTGCGAAAAGTGGTTTTTCAACACCAACACAAGTGCGAAAAGTGGTTTTTCAACACTAACACAAGTGCGAAAAGTGGTTTTTCAACACTATCACAAGTGCAAAAAGTGTTTTTTCCACACTAATACAAGTGCAAAAGTGGTTTCCTGCACCAACACAAGTGCGAAAAGTGGTTTTTCAACACTAACACAAGTGCGAAAAGTGGTTTTTCAACACTATCACAAGTGTGAAAAGTGGTTTTTCCACACTAATACAAGTGCAAAAGTGGTTTCCTGCACCAACACAAGTGCGAAAAGTGGTTTTTCAACACTAACACAAGTGCGAAAAGTGTTTTTTCCACACTAATACAAGTGCAAAAGTGGTTTCCTGCACCAACACAAGTGCGAAAAGTGGTTTTTCAACACTAACACAAGTGCGAAAAGTGGTTTTTCAACACTAACACAAGTGCAAAAGTGGTTTCCTGCACCAACACAAGTGCGAAAAGTGGTTTTTCAACACTAACACAAGTGCGAAAATTGGTTTTTCAACACTAACACAAGTGCGATAAGTGGTTTTTCAACGCTAACACAAGTGCGAAAAGTGGTTTTTCAACACTAACACAAGTGCGAAAAGTGGTTTTTCAACACTAACACAAGTGCGAAAAGTGTTTTTTCCACACTAATACAAGTGCAAAAGTGGTTTCCTGCACCAACACAAGTGCGAAAAGTGGTTTTTCAACACTAACACAAGTGCGAAAAGTGGTTTTTCAACACTAACACAAGTGCAAAAGTGGTTTCCTGCACCAACACAAGTGCGAATAGTGGTTTTTCAACACCAACACAAGTGCGAAAAGTGGTTTTTCAACACTAACACAAGTGCGAAAAGTGGTTTTTCAACACTATCACAAGTGCAAAAAGTGTTTTTTCCACACTAATACAAGTGCAAAAGTGGTTTCCTGCACCAACACAAGTGCGAAAAGTGGTTTTTCAACACTAACACAAGTGCGAAAAGTGATTTTTCAACACTAATACAAGTGCGATAAGTGGTTTTTCAACACTATCACAAGTGCAAAAAGTGTTTTTTCCACACTAATACAAGTGCAAAAGTGGTTTCCTGCACCAACACAAGTGCGAAAAGTGGTTTTTCAACACTAACACAAGTGCGAAAAGTGGTTTTTCAACACTATCACAAGTGTGAAAAGTGGTTTTCCACACTAATACAAGTGCAAAAGTGGTTTCCTGCACCAACACAAGTGCGAAAAGTGGTTTTTCAACACTAACACAAGTGCGAAAAGTGTTTTTTCCACACTAATACAAGTGCAAAAGTGGTTTCCTGCACCAACACAAGTGCGAAAAGTGGTTTTTCAACACTAACACAAGTGCAAAAAGTGGTTTTTCAACACTAACACAAGTGCAAAAGTGGTTTCCTGCACCAACACAAGTGCGAAAAGTGGTTTTCCAACACTAACACAAGTGCGAAAAGTGGTTTTTCCACACTAATACAAGTGCAAAAGTGGTTTCCTGCACCAACCCAGGGGCGAAAAGTGGTTTTTCAACACTAACACAAGTGTGAAAAGTGGTTTTTCAACACTAACACAAGTGCGAAAAGTGGTTTTTCTACACTAACACAAGTGCGAAAAGTGGTTTTTCAACACTAACACAAGTGCGAAAAGTGTTTTTTCCACACTAATACAAGTGCAAAAGTGGTTTCCTGCACCAACATAAGTGCGAAGGGTGGTTATTCAATACTAACACAAGTGCGAAAAGTGGTTTTTCAACACTAACACAAGTGCGAAAAGTGGTTTTTCAACACTAACACAAGTGCGAAAAGTGGTTTTTCAACACTAACACAAGTGCGAAAAGTGGTTTTTCAACACTAACACAAGTGCGAAAAGTGATGTTTCAACACTAACACAAGTACGAAAAGTGGTTTTTCAACACTAACACAAGTGCGAAAAGTGGTTTTCCACACTAATACAAGTGCAAAAGTGGTTTCCTGCACCAACACAAGTGCGAAAAGTGGTTTTTCAACACTAACACAAGTGCAAAAAGTGGTTTTTCAACACTATCACAAGTGTGAAAAGTGGTTTTCCACACTAATACAAGTGCAAAAGTGGTTTCCTGCACCAACACAAGTGCGAAAAGTGGTTTTTCAACATTAACACAAGTGCGAAAAGTGGTTTTTCAACACTAACACAAGTGCGAAAAGTGTTTTTTCCACACGAACACAAGTGCAAAAGTGGTTTCCTGCACCAACAGAAGTGCGAAAAGTGGTTTTTCAACACTAACACAAGTGCGAAAAGTGGTTTTTCAACACTAACACAAGTGCAAAAGTGGTTTCCTGCACCAACACAAGTGCGAAAAGTGGTTTTTCAACACCAACACAAGTGCGAAAAGTGGATTTTCAACACTAACACAAGTGCGAAAAGTGGTTTTTCAACACTATCACAAGTGCAAAAAGTGTTTTTTCCACACTAATACAAGTGCAAAAGTGGTTTCCTGCACCAACACAAGTGCGAAAAGTGGTTTTTCAACACTAACACAAGTGCGAAAAGTGGTTTTTCAACACTAACACAAGTGCGAAAAGTGGTTTTCCACACTAATACAAGTAGAAAAGTGGTTTCCTGCACCAACACAAGTGCGAAAAGTGGTTTTTCAACACTAACACAAGTGCGAAAAGTGGTTTTTCAACACTATCACAAGTGCAAAAAGTGTTTTTTCCACACTAATACAAGTGCAAAATTGGTTTCCTGCACCAACACAAGTGCGAAAAGGGGTTTTTCAACACTAACACAAGTGCAAAAAGTGGTTTTTCAACACTAACACAAGTGCAAAAAGTGTTTTTTCCACACTAATACAAGTGCAAAAGTGGTTTCCTGCACCAACACAAGTGCGAAAAGTGGTTTTTCAACACTAACACAAGTTCAAAAAGTGGTTTTTCAACACTATCACAAGTGCAAAAAGTGTTTTTTCCACACTAATACAAGTGCAAAAGTGGTTTCCTGCACCAACTTTAGTGTGAAAAGTGGTTTTACAACACTAACACAAGTGCGAAAAGTGGTTTTTCTACACTAATACAAGTGCGAAAAGTGGTTTTTCAACACTAACACAAGTGCGAAAAGTGGTTTTACAACACTAACACAAGTGCGAAAAGTGGTTTTTCTACACTAATACAAGTGCGAGAAGTGGTTTTCCCACACTAATACAAGTGCAAAAGTGGTTTCCTGCACCAACACAAGTGCGAAAAGTGGTTTTTCAACACTAACACAAGTGCGAAAAGAGGTTTTTCAACACTAACACAAGTGCGAAAAGTGGTTTTTCAACACTAACACAAGTGCGAAAAGTGGTTTTTCAACACTAACACAAGTGCGAAAAGTGGTTTTTCAACACTAACACAAGTGCGAAAAGTGTTTTTTCCACACTAATACAAGTGCAAAAGTGGTTTCCTGCACCAACACAAGTGCGAAGTGGTTTTTCAACACTAACACAAGTGCAAAAAGTGGTTTTTCAACACTAACACAAGTGCGAAAAGTGTTTTTTCCACACTAATACAAGTGCAAAAGTGGTTTCCTGCACCAACATAAGTGCGAAGGGTGGTTTTTCAATACTAACACAAGTGCGAAAAGTGGTTTTTCAACACTAACACAAGTGCGAAAAGTGGTTTTTCAACACTAACACAAGTGCGAAAAGTGGTTTTTCAACACTAACACAAGTGCGAAATGTGTTTTTTCCACACTAATACAAGTGCAAAAGTGGTTTCCTGCACCAACACAAGTGCGAAAAGTGGTTTTTCAACACTAACACAAGTGCGAAAAGTGGTTTTTCAACACTAACACAAGTGCGAAAAGTGGTTTTCCAACACTAACACAAGTGCGAAAATGGTTTTTCCACACTAATACAAGTGCAAAAGTGGTTTCCTGCACCAACACAAGTGCGAAAAGTGGTTTTTCAACACTAACACAAGTGCGAAAATTGGTTTTTCAACACTAACACAAGTGCGATAAGTGGTTTTTCAACGCTAACACAAGTGCGAAAAGTGGTTTTTCAACACTAACACAAGTGCGAAAAGTGGTTTTTCAACACTAACACAAGTGCGAAAAGTGTTTTTTCCACACTAATACAAGTGCAAAAGTGGTTTCCTGCACCAACACAAGTGCGAAAAGTGGTTTTTCAACACTAACACAAGTGCGAAAAGTGGTTTTTCAACACTAACACAAGTGCAAAAGTGGTTTCCTGCACCAACACAAGTGCGAAAAGTGGTTTTTCAACACCAACACAAGTGCGAAAAGTGGTTTTTCAACACTAACACAAGTGCGAAAAGTGGTTTTTCAACACTATCACAAGTGCAAAAAGTGTTTTTTCCACACTAATACAAGTGCAAAAGTGGTTTCCTGCACCAACACAAGTGCGAAAAGTGGTTTTTCAACACTAACACAAGTGCGAAAAGTGATTTTTCAACACTAACACAAGTGCGATAAGTGGTTTTTCAACACTATCACAAGTGCAAAAAGTGTTTTTTCCACACTAATACAAGTGCAAAAGTGGTTTCCTGCACCAACACAAGTGCGAAAAGTGGTTTTTCAACACTAACACAAGTGCGAAAAGTGGTTTTTCAACACTATCACAAGTGTGAAAAGTGGTTTTTCCACACTAATACAAGTGCAAAAGTGGTTTCCTGCACCAACACAAGTGCGAAAAGTGGTTTTTCAACACTAACACAAGGGCGAAAAGTGTTTTTTCCACACTAATACAAGTGCAAAAGTGGTTTCCTGCACCAACACAAGTGCGAAAAGTGGTTTTTCAACACTAACACAAGTGCAAAAAGTGGTTTTTCAACACTAACACAAGTGCAAAAGTGGTTTCCTGCACCAACACAAGTGCGAAAAGTGGTTTTTCAACACTAACACAAGTGCGAAAAGTGGTTTTTCAACACTAACACAAGTGCGAAAAGTGGTTTTTCAACACTAACACAAGTGCGAAAAGTGGTTTTTCAACACTAACACAAGTGCGAAAAGTGATGTTTCAACACTAACACAAGTACGAAAAGTGGTTTTTCAACACTAACACAAGTGAGAAAAGTGGTTTTTCCACACTAATACAAGTGCAAAAGTGGTTTCCTGCACCAACACAAGTGCGAAAAGTGGTTTTTCAACACTAACACAAGTGCAAAAAGTGGTTTTTCAACACTATCACAAGTGCAAAAAGGGTTTTTTCCACACTAATACAAGTGCAAAAGTGGTTTCCTGCACCAACACAAGTGCGAAAAGTGGTTTTTCAACACTAACACAAGTGCGAAAAGTGGTTTTTCAACACTAACACAAGTGCGAAAAGTGTTTTTTCCACACGAACACAAGTGCAAAAGTGGTTTCCTGCACCAACACAAGTGCGAAAAGTGGTTTTTCAACACTAACACAAGTGCGAAAAGTGTTTTTTCCACACGAACACAAGTGCAAAAGTGGTTTCCTGCACCAACACAAGTGCGAAAAGTGGTTTTTCAACACTAACACAAGTGCGAAAAGTGTTTTTTCCACACTAATACAAGTGCAAAAGTGGTTTCCTGCACCAACACAAGTGCGAAAAGTGGTTTTTCAACACTAACACAAGTGCGAAAAGTGGTTTTTCAACACTAACACAAGTGCAAAAGTGGTTTCCTGCACCAACACAAGTGCGAAAAGTGGTTTTTCAACACCAACACAAGTGCGAAAAGTGGTTTTTCAACACTAACACAAGTGCGAAAAGTGGTTTTTCAACACTATCACAAGTGCAAAAAGTGTTTTTTCCACACTAATACAAGTGCAAAAGTGGTTTCCTGCACCAACACAAGTGCGAAAAGTGGTTTTTCAACACTAACACAAGTGCGAAAAGTGATTTTTCAACACTAACACAAGTGCGATAAGTGGTTTTTCAACACTATCACAAGTGCAAAAAGTGTTTTTTCCACACTAATACAAGTGCAAAAGTGGTTTCCTGCACCAACACAAGTGCGAAAAGTGGTTTTTCAACACTAACACAAGTGCGAAAAGTGGTTTTTCAACACTATCACAAGTGTGAAAAGTGGTTTTTCCACACTAATACAAGTGCAAAAGTGGTTTCCTGCACCAACACAAGTGCGAAAAGTGGTTTTTCAACACTAACACAAGTGCGAAAAGTGTTTTTTCCACACTAATACAAGTGCAAAAGTGGTTTCCTGCACCAACACAAGTGCGAAAAGTGGTTTTTCAACACTAACACAAGTGCGAAAAGTGGTTTTTCAACACTAACACAAGTGCAAAAGTGGTTTCCTGCACCAACACAAGTGCGAAAAGTGGTTTTTCAACACTAACACAAGTGCGAAAATTGGTTTTTCAACACTAACACAAGTGCGATAAGTGGTTTTTCAACGCTAACACAAGTGCGAAAAGTGGTTTTTCAACACTAACACAAGTGCGAAAAGTGGTTTTTCAACACTAACACAAGTGCGAAAAGTGTTTTTTCCACACTAATACAAGTGCAAAAGTGGTTTCCTGCACCAACACAAGTGCGAAAAGTGGTTTTTCAACACTAACACAAGTGCGAAAAGTGGTTTTTCAACACTAACACAAGTGCAAAAGTGGTTTCCTGCACCAACACAAGTGCGAATAGTGGTTTTTCAACACCAACACAAGTGCGAAAAGTGGTTTTTCAACACTAACACAAGTGCGAAAAGTGGTTTTTCAACACTATCACAAGTGCAAAAAGTGTTTTTTCCACACTAATACAAGTGCAAAAGTGGTTTCCTGCACCAACACAAGTGCGAAAAGTGGTTTTTCAACACTAACACAAGTGCGAAAAGTGATTTTTCAACACTAATACAAGTGCGATAAGTGGTTTTTCAACACTATCACAAGTGCAAAAAGTGTTTTTTCCACACTAATACAAGTGCAAAAGTGGTTTCCTGCACCAACACAAGTGCGAAAAGTGGTTTTTCAACACTAACACAAGTGCGAAAAGTGGTTTTTCAACACTATCACAAGTGTGAAAAGTGGTTTTCCACACTAATACAAGTGCAAAAGTGGTTTCCTGCACCAACACAAGTGCGAAAAGTGGTTTTTCAACACTAACACAAGTGCGAAAAGTGTTTTTTCCACACTAATACAAGTGCAAAAGTGGTTTCCTGCACCAACACAAGTGCGAAAAGTGGTTTTTCAACACTAACACAAGTGCAAAAAGTGGTTTTTCAACACTAACACAAGTGCAAAAGTGGTTTCCTGCACCAACACAAGTGCGAAAAGTGGTTTTCCAACACTAACACAAGTGCGAAAAGTGGTTTTTCCACACTAATACAAGTGCAAAAGTGGTTTCCTGCACCAACCCAGGGGCGAAAAGTGGTTTTTCAACACTAACACAAGTGTGAAAAGTGGTTTTTCAACACTAACACAAGTGCGAAAAGTGGTTTTTCTACACTAACACAAGTGCGAAAAGTGGTTTTTCAACACTAACACAAGTGCGAAAAGTGTTTTTTCCACACTAATACAAGTGCAAAAGTGGTTTCCTGCACCAACATAAGTGCGAAGGGTGGTTATTCAATACTAACACAAGTGCGAAAAGTGGTTTTTCAACACTAACACAAGTGCGAAAAGTGGTTTTTCAACACTAACACAAGTGCGAAAAGTGGTTTTTCAACACTAACACAAGTGCGAAAAGTGGTTTTTCAACACTAACACAAGTGCGAAAAGTGATGTTTCAACACTAACACAAGTACGAAAAGTGGTTTTTCAACACTAACACAAGTGCGAAAAGTGGTTTTTCCACACTAATACAAGTGCAAAAGTGGTTTCCTGCACCAACACAAGTGCGAAAAGTGGTTTTTCAACACTAACACAAGTGCAAAAAGTGGTTTTTCAACACTATCACAAGTGTGAAAAGTGGTTTTCCACACTAATACAAGTGCAAAAGTGGTTTCCTGCACCAACACAAGTGCGAAAAGTGGTTTTTCAACATTAACACAAGTGCGAAAAGTGGTTTTTCAACACTAACACAAGTGCGAAAAGTGTTTTTTCCACACGAACACAAGTGCAAAAGTGGTTTCCTGCACCAACAGAAGTGCGAAAAGTGGTTTTTCAACACTAACACAAGTGCGAAAAGTGGTTTTTCAACACTAACACAAGTGCAAAAGTGGTTTCCTGCACCAACACAAGTGCGAAAAGTGGTTTTTCAACACCAACACAAGTGCGAAAAGTGGATTTTCAACACTAACACAAGTGCGAAAAGTGGTTTTTCAACACTATCACAAGTGCAAAAAGTGTTTTTTCCACACTAATACAAGTGCAAAAGTGGTTTCCTGCACCAACACAAGTGCGAAAAGTGGTTTTTCAACACTAACACAAGTGCGAAAAGTGGTTTTTCAACACTAACACAAGTGCGAAAAGTGGTTTTCCACACTAATACAAGTAGAAAAGTGGTTTCCTGCACCAACACAAGTGCGAAAAGTGGTTTTTCAACACTAACACAAGTGCGAAAAGTGGTTTTTCAACACTATCACAAGTGCAAAAAGTGTTTTTTCCACACTAATACAAGTGCAAAATTGGTTTCCTGCACCAACACAAGTGCGAAAAGGGGTTTTTCAACACTAACACAAGTGCAAAAAGTGGTTTTTCAACACTAACACAAGTGCAAAAAGTGTTTTTTCCACACTAATACAAGTGCAAAAGTGGTTTCCTGCACCAACACAAGTGCGAAAAGTGGTTTTTCAACACTAACACAAGTTCAAAAAGTGGTTTTTCAACACTATCACAAGTGCAAAAAGTGTTTTTTCCACACTAATACAAGTGCAAAAGTGGTTTCCTGCACCAACTTTAGTGTGAAAAGTGGTTTTACAACACTAACACAAGTGCGAAAAGTGGTTTTTCTACACTAATACAAGTGCGAAAAGTGGTTTTTCAACACTAACACAAGTGCGAAAAGTGGTTTTACAACACTAACACAAGTGCGAAAAGTGGTTTTTCTACACTAATACAAGTGCGAGAAGTGGTTTTCCCACACTAATACAAGTGCAAAAGTGGTTTCCTGCACCAACACAAGTGCGAAAAGTGGTTTTTCAACACTAACACAAGTGCGAAAAGAGGTTTTTCAACACTAACACAAGTGCGAAAAGTGGTTTTTCAACACTAACACAAGTGCGAAAAGTGGTTTTTCAACACTAACACAAGTGCGAAAAGTGGTTTTTCAACACTAACACAAGTGCGAAAAGTGTTTTTTCCACACTAATACAAGTGCAAAAGTGGTTTCCTGCACCAACACAAGTGCGAAGTGGTTTTTCAACACTAACACAAGTGCAAAAAGTGGTTTTTCAACACTAACACAAGTGCGAAAAGTGTTTTTTCCACACTAATACAAGTGCAAAAGTGGTTTCCTGCACCAACATAAGTGCGAAGGGTGGTTTTTCAATACTAACACAAGTGCGAAAAGTGGTTTTTCAACACTAACACAAGTGCGAAAAGTGGTTTTTCAACACTAACACAAGTGCGAAAAGTGGTTTTTCAACACTAACACAAGTGCGAAATGTGTTTTTTCCACACTAATACAAGTGCAAAAGTGGTTTCCTGCACCAACACAAGTGCGAAAAGTGGTTTTTCAACACTAACACAAGTGCGAAAAGTGGTTTTTCAACACTAACACAAGTGCGAAAAGTGGTTTTCCAACACTAACACAAGTGCGAAAATGGTTTTTCCACACTAATACAAGTGCAAAAGTGGTTTCCTGCACCAACACAAGTGCGAAAAGTGGTTTTTCAACACTAACACAAGTGCGAAAATTGGTTTTTCAACACTAACACAAGTGCGATAAGTGGTTTTTCAACGCTAACACAAGTGCGAAAAGTGGTTTTTCAACACTAACACAAGTGCGAAAAGTGGTTTTTCAACACTAACACAAGTGCGAAAAGTGTTTTTTCCACACTAATACAAGTGCAAAAGTGGTTTCCTGCACCAACACAAGTGCGAAAAGTGGTTTTTCAACACTAACACAAGTGCGAAAAGTGGTTTTTCAACACTAACACAAGTGCAAAAGTGGTTTCCTGCACCAACACAAGTGCGAAAAGTGGTTTTTCAACACCAACACAAGTGCGAAAAGTGGTTTTTCAACACTAACACAAGTGCGAAAAGTGGTTTTTCAACACTATCACAAGTGCAAAAAGTGTTTTTTCCACACTAATACAAGTGCAAAAGTGGTTTCCTGCACCAACACAAGTGCGAAAAGTGGTTTTTCAACACTAACACAAGTGCGAAAAGTGATTTTTCAACACTAACACAAGTGCGATAAGTGGTTTTTCAACACTATCACAAGTGCAAAAAGTGTTTTTTCCACACTAATACAAGTGCAAAAGTGGTTTCCTGCACCAACACAAGTGCGAAAAGTGGTTTTTCAACACTAACACAAGTGCGAAAAGTGGTTTTTCAACACTATCACAAGTGTGAAAAGTGGTTTTTCCACACTAATACAAGTGCAAAAGTGGTTTCCTGCACCAACACAAGTGCGAAAAGTGGTTTTTCAACACTAACACAAGGGCGAAAAGTGTTTTTTCCACACTAATACAAGTGCAAAAGTGGTTTCCTGCACCAACACAAGTGCGAAAAGTGGTTTTTCAACACTAACACAAGTGCAAAAAGTGGTTTTTCAACACTAACACAAGTGCAAAAGTGGTTTCCTGCACCAACACAAGTGCGAAAAGTGGTTTTCCAACACTAACACAAGTGCGAAAAGTGGTTTTTCCACACTAATACAAGTGCAAAAGTGGTTTCCTGCACCAACCCAGGGGCGAAAAGTGGTTTTTCAACACTAACACAAGTGTGAAAAGTGGTTTTTCAACACTAACACAAGTGCGAAAAGTGGTTTTTCTACACTAACACAAGTGCGAAAAGTGGTTTTTCAACACTAACACAAGTGCGAAAAGTGTTTTTTCCACACTAATACAAGTGCAAAAGTGGTTTCCTGCACCAACATAAGTGCGAAGGGTGGTTATTCAATACTAACACAAGTGCGAAAAGTGGTTTTTCAACACTAACACAAGTGCGAAAAGTGGTTTTTCAACACTAACACAAGTGCGAAAAGTGGTTTTTCAACACTAACACAAGTGCGAAAAGTGGTTTTTCAACACTAACACAAGTGCGAAAAGTGATGTTTCAACACTAACACAAGTACGAAAAGTGGTTTTTCAACACTAACACAAGTGCGAAAAGTGGTTTTTCCACACTAATACAAGTGCAAAAGTGGTTTCCTGCACCAACACAAGTGCGAAAAGTGGTTTTTCAACACTAACACAAGTGCAAAAAGTGGTTTTTCAACACTATCACAAGTGCAAAAAGGGTTTTTTCCACACTAATACAAGTGCAAAAGTGGTTTCCTGCACCAACACAAGTGCGAAAAGTGGTTTTTCAACACTAACACAAGTGCGAAAAGTGGTTTTTCAACACTAACACAAGTGCGAAAAGTGTTTTTTCCACACGAACACAAGTGCAAAAGTGGTTTCCTGCACCAACACAAGTGCGAAAAGTGGTTTTTCAACACTAACACAAGTGCGAAAAGTGTTTTTTCCACACGAACACAAGTGCAAAAGTGGTTTCCTGCACCAACACAAGTGCGAAAAGTGGTTTTTCAACACTAACACAAGTGCGAAAAGTGTTTTTTCCACACTAATACAAGTGCAAAAGTGGTTTCCTGCACCAACACAAGTGCGAAAAGTGGTTTTTCAACACTAACACAAGTGCGAAAAGTGGTTTTTCAACACTAACACAAGTGCAAAAGTGGTTTCCTGCACCAACACAAGTGCGAAAAGTGGTTTTTCAACACCAACACAAGTGCGAAAAGTGGTTTTTCAACACTAACACAAGTGCGAAAAGTGGTTTTTCAACACTATCACAAGTGCAAAAAGTGTTTTTTCCACACTAATACAAGTGCAAAAGTGGTTTCCTGCACCAACACAAGTGCGAAAAGTGGTTTTTCAACACTAACACAAGTGCGAAAAGTGATTTTTCAACACTAACACAAGTGCGATAAGTGGTTTTTCAACACTATCACAAGTGCAAAAAGTGTTTTTTCCACACTAATACAAGTGCAAAAGTGGTTTCCTGCACCAACACAAGTGCGAAAAGTGGTTTTTCAACACTAACACAAGTGCGAAAAGTGGTTTTTCAACACTATCACAAGTGTGAAAAGTGGTTTTTCCACACTAATACAAGTGCAAAAGTGGTTTCCTGCACCAACACAAGTGCGAAAAGTGGTTTTTCAACACTAACACAAGTGCGAAAAGTGTTTTTTCCACACTAATACAAGTGCAAAAGTGGTTTCCTGCACCAACACAAGTGCGAAAAGTGGTTTTTCAACACTAACACAAGTGCGAAAAGTGGTTTTTCAACACTAACACAAGTGCAAAAGTGGTTTCCTGCACCAACACAAGTGCGAAAAGTGGTTTTTCAACACCAACACAAGTGCGAAAAGTGGTTTTTCAACACTAACACAAGTGCGAAAAGTGGTTTTTCAACACTATCACAAGTGCAAAAAGTGTTTTTTCCACACTAATACAAGTGCAAAAGTGGTTTCCTGCACCAACACAAGTGCGAAAAGTGGTTTTTCAACACTACCACAAGTGCGAAAAGTGATTTTTCAACACTAACACAAGTGCGATAAGTGGTTTTTCAACACTATCACAAGTGCAAAAAGTGTTTTTTCCACACTAATACAAGTGCAAAAGTGGTTTCCCTGCACCAACACAAGTGCGAAAAGTGGTTTTTCAACACCAACACAAGTGCGAAAAGTGGTTTTTCAACACTAACACAAGTGCGAAAAGTGGTTTTTCAACACTATCACAAGTGCAAAAAGTGTTTTTTTCCACACTAATACAAGTGCAAAAGTGGTTTCCTGCACCAACACAAGTGCGAAAAGTGGTTTTTCAACACTAACACAAGTGCGAAAAGTGATTTTTCAACACTAACACAAGTGCGATAAGTGGTTTTTCAACACTATCACAAGTGCAAAAAGTGTTTTTTCCACACTAATACAAGTGCAAAAGTGGTTTCCTGCACCAACACAAGTGCGAAAAGTGGTTTTTCAACACTAACACAAGTGCGAAAAGTGGTTTTTCAACACTATCACAAGTGTGAAAAGTGGTTTTTCCACACTAATACAAGTGCAAAAGTGGTTTCCTGCACCAACACAAGTGCGAAAAGTGGTTTTTCAACACTAACACAAGGGCGAAAAGTGTTTTTTCCACACTAATACAAGTGCAAAAGTGGTTTCCTGCACCAACACAAGTGCGAAAAGTGGTTTTTCAACACTAACACAAGTGCAAAAAGTGGTTTTTCAACACTAACACAAGTGCAAAAGTGGTTTCCTGCACCAACACAAGTGCGAAAAGTGGTTTTCCAACACTAACACAAGTGCGAAAAGTGGTTTTTCCACACTAATACAAGTGCAAAAGTGGTTTCCTGCACCAACCCAGGGGCGAAAAGTGGTTTTTCAACACTAACACAAATGTGAAAAGTGGTTTTTCAACACTAACACAAGTGCGAAAAGTGGTTTTTCTACACTAACACAAGTGCGAAAAGTGGTTTTTTCAACACTAACACAAGTGCGAAAAGTGTTTTTTCCACACTAATACAAGTGCAAAAGTGGTTTCCTGCACCAACATAAGTGCGAAGGGTGGTTATTCAATACTAACACAAGTGCGAAAAGTGGTTTTTCAACACTAACACAAGTGCGAAAAGTGGTTTTTCAACACTAACACAAGTGCGAAAAGTGGTTTTTCAACACTAACACAAGTGCGAAAAGTGGTTTTTCAACACTAACACAAGTGCGAAAAGTGATGTTTCAACACTAACACAAGTACGAAAAGTGGTTTTTCAACACTAACACAAGTGCGAAAAGTGGTTTTTCCACACTAATACAAGTGCAAAAGTGGTTTCCTGCACCAACACAAGTGCGAAAAGTGGTTTTTCAACACTAACACAAGTGCAAAAAGTGGTTTTTCAACACTATCACAAGTGCAAAAAGTGTTTTTTTCCACACTAATACAAGTGCAAAAGTGGTTTCCTGCACCAACACAAGTGCGAAAAGTGGTTTTTCAACACTAACACAAGTGCGAAAAGTGGTTTTTCAACACTAACACAAGTGCGAAAAGTGTTTTTTCCACACGAACACAAGTGCAAAAGTGGTTTCCTGCACCAACACAAGTGCGAAAAGTGGTTTTTCAACACTAACACAAGTGCGAAAAGTGTTTTTTCCACACGAACACAAGTGCAAAAGTGGTTTCCTGCACCAACACAAGTGCGAAAAGTGGTTTTCCAACACTAACACAAGTGCGAAAAGTGTTTTTTCCACACTAATACAAGTGCAAAAGTGGTTTCCTGCACCAACACAAGTGCGAAAAGTGGTTTTTCAACACTAACACAAGTGCGAAAAGTGGTTTTTCAACACTAACACAAGTGCAAAAGTGGTTTCCTGCACCAACACAAGTGCGAAAAGTGGTTTTTCAACACCAACACAAGTGCGAAAAGTGGTTTTTCAACACTAACACAAGTGCGAAAAGTGGTTTTTCAACACTATCACAAGTGCAAAAAGTGTTTTTTCCACACTAATACAAGTGCAAAAGTGGTTTCCTGCACCAACACAAGTGCGAAAAGTGGTTTTTCAACACTAACACAAGTGCGAAAAGTGATTTTTCAACACTAACACAAGTGCGATAAGTGGTTTTTCAACACTATCACAAGTGCAAAAAGTGTTTTTTCCACACTAATACAAGTGCAAAAGTGGTTTCCTGCACCAACACAAGTGCGAAAAGTGGTTTTTCAACACTAACACAAGTGCGAAAAGTGGTTTTTCAACACTATCACAAGTGTGAAAAGTGGTTTTTCCACACTAATACAAGTGCAAAAGTGGTTTCCTGCACCAACACAAGTGCGAAAAGTGGTTTTTCAACACTAACACAAGTGCGAAAAGTGTTTTTTCCACACTAATACAAGTGCAAAAGTGGTTTCCTGCACCAACACAAGTGCGAAAAGTGGTTTTTCAACACTAACACAAGTGCAAAAAGTGGTTTTTCAACACTAACACAAGTGCAAAAGTGGTTTCCTGCACCAACACAAGTGCGAAAAGTGGTTTTCCAACACTAACACAAGTGCGAAAAGTGGTTTTTCCACACTAATACAAGTGCAAAAGTGGTTTCCTGCACCAACCCAGGGGCGAAAAGTGGTTTTTCAACACTAACACAAGTGTGAAAAGTGGTTTTTCAACACTAACACAAGTGCGAAAAGTGGTTTTTCTACACTAACACAAGTGCGAAAAGTGGTTTTTCAACACTAACACAAGTGCGAAAAGTGTTTTTTCCACACTAATACAAGTGCAAAAGTGGTTTCCTGCACCAACATAAGTGCGAAGGGTGGTTATTCAATACTAACACAAGTGCGAAAAGTGGTTTTTCAACACTAACACAAGTGCGAAAAGTGGTTTTTCAACACTAACACAAGTGCGAAAAGTGGTTTTTCAACACTAACACAAGTGCGAAAAGTGGTTTTTCAACACTAACACAAGTGCGAAAAGTGATGTTTCAACACTAACACAAGTACGAAAAGTGGTTTTTCAACACTAACACAAGTGCGAAAAGTGGTTTTTCCACACTAATACAAGTGCAAAAGTGGTTTCCTGCACCAACACAAGTGCGAAAAGTGGTTTTTCAACACTAACACAAGTGCAAAAAGTGGTTTTTCAACACTATCACAAGTGCAAAAAGTGTTTTTTCCACACTAATACAAGTGCAAAAGTGGTTTCCTGCACCAACACAAGTGCGAAAAGTGGTTTTTCAACACTAACACAAGTGCGAAAAGTGGTTTTTCAACACTAACACAAGTGCGAAAAGTGTTTTTTCCACACGAACACAAGTGCAAAAGTGGTTTCCTGCACCAACACAAGTGCGAAAAGTGGTTTTTCAACACTAACACAAGTGCGAAAAGTGGTTTTTCAACACTAACACAAGTGCAAAAGTGGTTTCCTGCACCAACACAAGTGCGAAAAGTGGTTTTTCAACACCAACACAAGTGCGAAAAGTGGATTTTCAACACTAACACAAGTGCGAAAAGTGGTTTTTCAACACTATCACAAGTGCAAAAAGTGTTTTTTCCACACTAATACAAGTGCAAAAGTGGTTTCCTGCACCAACACAAGTGCGAAAAGTGGTTTTTCAACACTAACACAAGTGCGAAAAGTGGTTTTTCAACACTAACACAAGTGCAAAAAGTGGTTTTTCAACACTAACACAAGTGCGAAAAGTGATTTTTCAACACTAACACAAGTGCGAAAAGTGGTTTTTCAAAACTAACACAAGTGCGAAAAGTGGTTTTCCAACACTAACACAAGTGCGAAAATGGTTTTTCCACACTAATACAAGTGCAAAAGTGGTTTCCTGCACCAACACAAGTGCGAAAAGTGGTTTTTCAACACTAACACAAGTGCGAAAAGTGGTTTTTCAACACTAACACAAGTGCGAAAAGTGGTTTTTCAACACCAACACAAGTGCGATAAGTGGTTTTTCAATGCTAACACAAGTGCGAAAAGTGGTTTTTCAACACTAACACAAGTGCGAAAAGTGGTTTTTCAACACTAACACAAGTGCGAAAAGTGTTTTTTCCACACTAATACAAGTGCAAAAGTGGTTTCCTGCACCAACACAAGTGCGAAAAGTGGTTTTTCAACACTAACACAAGTGCGAAAAGTGGTTTTTCAACACTAACACAAGTGCAAAAGTGGTTTCCTGCACCAACACAAGTGCGAAAAGTGGTTTTTCACCACCAACACAACTGCGAAAAGTGGTTTTTCAACACTAACACAAGTGCGAAAAGTGGTTTTTCAACACTATCACAAGTGCAAAAAGTGTTTTTTCCACACTAATACAAGTGCAAAAGTGGTTTCCTGCACCAACACAAGTGCGAAAAGTGGTTTTTCAACACTAACACAAGTGCGAAAAGTGGTTTTTCAACACTAACACAAGTGCGAAAAGTGTTTTTTCCACACAAATACAAGTGCAAAAGTGGTTTCCTGCACCAACACAAGTGCGAAGTGGTTTTTCAACACTAACACAAGTGCAAAAAGTGGTTTTTCAACACTAACACAAGTGCAAAAGTGGTTTCCTGCACCAACACAAGTGCGAAAAGTGGTTTTCCAACACTAACACAAGTGCGAAAAGTGGTTTTTCCACACTAATACAAGTGCAAAAGTGGTTTCCTGCACCAACCCAGGGGTGAAAAGTGGTTTTTCAACACTAACACAAGTGTGAAAAGTGGTTTTTCAACACTAACACAAGTGCAAAAAGTGGTTTTTCAACACTAACACAAGTGCGAAAAGTGTTTTTTCCACACTAATACAAGTGCAAAAGTGGTTTCCTGCACCAACATAAGTGCGAAGGGTGGTTTTTCAATACTAACACAAGTGCGAAAAGTGGTTTTTCAACACTAAAACAAGTGCGAAAAGTGTTTTTTCAACACTAACACAAGTGCGAAAAGTGGTTTTTCAACACTAACACAAGTGCGAAATGTGTTTTTTCCACACTAATACAAGTGCAAAAGTGGTTTCCTGCACCAACACAAGTGCGAAAAGTGGTTTTTCAATACTAACACAAGTGCGAAAAGTGGTTTTTCAACACTAACACAAGTGCGAAAAGTGGTTTTCCAACACTAACACAAGTGCGAAAATGGTTTTTCCACACTAATACAAGTGCAAAAGTGGTTTCCTGCACCAACACAAGTGCGAAAAGTGGTTTTTCAACACTAACACAAGGGCGAAAAGTGGTTTTTCAACACTAACACAAGTGCGATAAGTGGTTTTTCAACGCTAACACAAGTGCGAAAAGTGGTTTTTCAACACTAACACAAGTGCGAAAAGTGGTTTTTCAACACTAACACAAGTGCGAAAAGTGTTTTTTCCACACTAATACAAGTGCAAAAGTGGTTTCCTGCACCAACACAAGTGCGAAAAGTGGTTTTTCAACACTAACACAAGTGCGAAAAGTGGTTTTTCAACACTAACACAAGTGCAAAAGTGGTTTCCTGCACCAACACAAGTGCGAAAAGTGGTTTTTCAACACCAACACAAGTGCGAAAAGTGGTTTTTCAACACTAACACAAGTGCGAAAAGTGGTTTTTCAACACTATCACAAGTGCAAAAAGTGTTTTTTCCACACTAATACAAGTGCAAAAGTGGTTTCCTGCACCAACACAAGTGCGAAAAGTGGTTTTTCAACACTAACACAAGTGCGAAAAGTGATTTTTCAACACTAACACAAGTGCGATAAGTGGTTTTTCAACACTATCACAAGTGCAAAAAGTGTTTTTTCCACACTAATACAAGTGCAAAAGTGGTTTCCTGCACCAACACAAGTGCGAAAAGTGGTTTTTCAACACTAACACAAGTGCGAAAAGTGGTTTTTCAACACTATCACAAGTGTGAAAAGTGGTTTTTCCACACTAATACAAGTGCAAAAGTGGTTTCCTGCACCAACACAAGTGCGAAAAGTGGTTTTTCAACACTAACACAAGTGCGAAAAGTGTTTTTTCCACACTAATACAAGTGCAAAAGTGGTTTCCTGCACCAACACAAGTGCGAAAAGTGGTTTTTCAACACTAACACAAGTGCAAAAAGTGGTTTTTCAACACTAACACAAGTGCAAAAGTGGTTTCCTGCACCAACACAAGTGCGAAAAGTGGTTTTCCAACACTAACACAAGTGCGAAAAGTGGTTTTTCCACACTAATACAAGTGCAAAAGTGGTTTCCTGCACCAACCCAGGGGCGAAAAGTGGTTTTTCAACACTAACACAAGTGTGAAAAGTGGTTTTTCAACACTAACACAAGTGCGAAAAGTGGTTTTTCTACACCAACACAAGTGCGAAAAGTGGTTTTTCAACACTAACACAAGTGCAAAAAGTGTTTTTTCCACACTAATACAAGTGCAAAAGTGGTTTCCTGCACCAACATAAGTGCGAAGGGTGGTTTTTCAATACTAACACAAGTGCGAAAAGTGGTTTTTCAACACTAACACAAGTGCGAAAAGTGGTTTTTCAACACTAACACAAGTGCGAAAAGTGGTTTTTCAACACTAACACAAGTGCGAAATGTGTTTTTTTCACACTAATACAAGTGCAAAAGTGGTTTCCTGCACCAACACAAGTGCGAAAAGTGGTTTTTCAACATTAACACAAGTGCGAAAAGTGGTTTTTCAACACTAACACACGTGCAAAAGTGGTTTCCTGCACCAACACAAGTGCGAAAAGTGGTTTTTCAACACCAACACAAGTGCGAAAAGTGGTTTTTCAACACTAACACAAGTGTGAAAAGTGGATTTTCAACACTATCACAAGTGCAAAAAGTGTTTTTTCCACACTAATACAAGTGCAAAAGTGGTTTCCTGCACCAACACAAGTGCGAAAAGTGGTTTTTCAACACTAACACAAGTTCAAAAAGTGGTTTTTCAACACTATCACAAGTGCAAAAAGTGTTTTTTCCACACTAATACAAGTGCAAAAGTGGTTTCCTGCACCAACTTTAGTGTGAAAAGTGGTTTTACAACACTAACACAAGTGCGAAAAGTGGTTTTTCTACACTAATACAAGTGCGAGAAGTGGTTTTCCCACACTAATACAAGTGCAAAAGTGGTTTCCTGCACCAACACAAGTGCGAAAAGTGGTTTTTCAACACTAACACAAGTGCGAAAAGTGGTTTTGCAACACTAACACAAGTGCGAAAAGTGGTTTTTCTACACTAATACAAGTGCGAGAAGTGGTTTTCCCACACCAATACAAGTGCAAAAGTGGTTTCCTGCACCAACACAAGTGCGAAAAGTGGTTTTTCAACACTAACACAAGTGCGAAAAGAGGTTTTTCAACACTAACACAAGTGCGAAAAGTGGTTTTTCAACACTAACACAAGTGCGAAAAGTGGTTTTTCAACACTAACACAAGTGCGAAAAGTGGTTTTTCAACACTATCACAAGTGCAAAAAGTGTTTTTTCCACACTAATACAAGTGCAAAAGTGGTTTCCTGCACCAACACAAGTGCGAAAAGTGGTTTTTCAACACTAACACAAGTGCGAAAAGTGGTTTTTCAACACTAACACAAGTGCGAAAAGTGGTTTTTCAACACTATCACAAGTGCAAAAAGTGTTTTTTCCACACTAATACAAGTGCAAAAGTGGTTTCCTGCACCAACACAAGTGCGAAAAGTGGTTTATCAACACTAACACAAGTGCAAAATGTGGTTTTTCAACACTATCACAAGTGCAAAAAGTGGTTTTTCAACACTAACACAAGTGCGAAAAGTGGTTTTTCAACACTAACACAAGTGCGAAAAGTGGTTTTTCAACACTAACACAAGTGCGAAAAGTGGTTTTTCCACACTAATACAAGTGCAAAAGTGGTTTCCTGCACCAACACAAGTGCGAAAAGTGGTTTTTCAACACTAACACAAGTGTGAAAAGTGGTTTTTCAACACTAACACAAGTGCGAAAAGTGGTTTTCCAACACTAACACAAGTGCGAAAATGGTTTTTCCACACTAATACAAGTGCAAAAGTGGTTTCCTGCACCAACACAAGTGCGAAAAGTGGTTTTTCAACACTAACACAAGTGCGAAAAGTGGTTTTTCAACACTAACACAAGTGCGAAAAGTGGTTTTTCAACACTAACACAAGTGCGAAAAGTGGTTTTTCAACACTAACACAAGTGCGAAAAGTGTTTTTTCCACACTAATACAAGTGCAAAAGTGGTTTCCTGCACCAACACAAGTGCGAAAAGTGGTTTTTCAACATTAACACAAGTGCGAAAAGTGGTTTTTCAACACTAACACACGTGCAAAAGTGGTTTCCTGCACCAACACAAGTGCGAAAAGTGGTTTTTCAACACCAACACAAGCGCGAAAAGTGGTTTTTCAACACTAACACAAGTGTGAAAAGTGGTTTTTCAACACTATCACAAGTGCAAAAAGTGTTTTTTCCACACTAATACAAGTGCAAAAGTGGTTTCTTGCACCAACACAAGTGCGAAAAGTGGTTTTTCAACACTAACACAAGTGCGAAAAGTGGTTTTTCAACACTACCACAAGTGCAAAAAGTGTTTTTTCCACACTAATACAAATGCAAAAGTGGTTTCCTGCACCAACACAAGTGCGAAAAGTGGTTTTTCAACACTAACACAAGTGCGAAAAGTGGTTTTTCAACACTAACACAAGTGCGAAAAGTGGTTTTCCACACTAATACAAGTGCAAAAGTGGTTTCCTGCACCAACACAAGTGCGAAAAGTGGTTTTTCAACACTAACACAAGTGCGAAAAGTGGTTTTTCAACACTATCACAAGTGCAAAAAGTGTTTTTTCCACACTAATACAAGTGCAAAATTGGTTTCCTGCACCAACACAAGTGCGAAAAGGGGTTTTTCAACACTAACACAAGTGCAAAAAGTGGTTTTTCAACACTAACACAAGTGCAAAAAGTGTTTTTTCCACACTAATACAAGTGCAAAAGTGGTTTCCTGCACCAACACAAGTGCGAAAAGTGGTTTTTCAACACTAACACAAGTTCAAAAAGTGGTTTTTCAACACTATCACAAGTGCAAAAAGTGTTTTTTCCACACTAATACAAGTGCAAAAGTGGTTTCCTGCACCAACTTTAGTGTGAAAAGTGGTTTTACAACACTAACACAAGTGCGAAAAATGGTTTTTCTACACTAATACAAGTGCGAGAAGTGGTTTTCCCACACTAATACAAGTGCAAAAGTGGTTTCCTGCACCAACACAAGTGCGAAAAGTGGTTTTTCAACACTAACACAAGTGCGAAAAGTGGTTTTACAACACTAACACAAGTGCGAAAAGTGGTTTTTCTACACTAATACAAGTGCGAGAAGTGGTTTTCCCACACTAATACAAGTGCAAAAGTGGTTTCCTGCACCAACACAAGTGCGAAAAGTGGTTTTTCAACACTAAAACAAGTGCGAAAAGAGGTTTTTCAACACTAACACAAGTGCGAAAAGTGGTTTTTCAACACTAACACAAGTGTGAAAAGTGGTTTTTCAACACTAACACAAGTGCGAAAAGTGGTTTTTCAACACTAACACAAGTGCGAAAAGTGTTTTTTCCACACTAATACAAGTGCAAAAGTGGTTTCCTGCACCAACACAAGTGCGAAGTGGTTTTTCAACACTAACACAAGTGCAAAAAGTGGTTTTTCAACATTAACACAAGTGCGAAAAGTGTTTTTTCCACACTAATACAAGTGCAAAAGTGGTTTCCTGCACCAACATAAGTGCGAAGGGTGGTTTTTCAATACTAACACAAGTGCGAAAAGTGGTTTTTCAACACTAACACAAGTGCGAAAAGTGGTTTTTCAACACTAACACAAGTGCGAAAAGTGGTTTTTCAACACTAACACAAGTGCGAAATGTGTTTTTTCCACACTAATACAAGTGCAAAAGTGGTTTCCTGCACCAACACAAGTGCGAAAAGTGGTTTTTCAACACTAACACAAGTGCGAAAAGTGGTTTTTCAACACTAACACAAGTGCGAAAAGTGGTTTTCCAACACTAACACAAGTGCGAAAATGGTTTTTCCACACTAATACAAGTGCAAAAGTGGTTTCCTGCACCAACACAAGTGCGAAAAGTGGTTTTTCAACACTAACACAAGTGCGAAAATTGGTTTTTCAACACTAACACAAGTGCGATAAGTGGTTTTTCAACGCTAACACAAGTGCGAAAAGTGGTTTTTCAACACTAACACAAGTGCGAAAAGTGGTTTTTCAACACTAACACAAGTGCGAAAAGTGTTTTTTCCACACTAATACAAGTGCAAAAGTGGTTTCCTGCACCAACACAAGTGCGAAAAGTGGTTTTTCAACACTAACACAAGTGCGAAAAGTGGTTTTTCAACACTAACACAAGTGCAAAAGTGGTTTCCTGCACCAACACAAGTGCGAAAAGTGGTTTTTCAACACCAACACAAGTGCGAAAAGTGGTTTTTCAACACTAACACAAGTGCGAAAAGTGGTTTTTCAACACTATCACAAGTGCAAAAAGTGTTTTTTCCACACTAATACAAGTGCAAAAGTGGTTTCCTGCACCAACAGAAGTGCGAAAAGTGGTTTTTCAACACTAACACAAGTGCGAAAAGTGATTTTTCAACACTAACACAAGTGCGATAAGTGGTTTTTCAACACTATCACAAGTGCAAAAAGTGTTTTTTCCACACTAATACAAGTGCAAAAGTGGTTTCCTGCACCAACACAAGTGCGAAAAGTGGTTTTTCAACACTAACACAAGTGCGAAAAGTGGTTTTTCAACACTATCACAAGTGTGAAAAGTGGTTTTTCCACACTAATACAAGTGCAAAAGTGGTTTCCTGCACCAACACAAGTGCGAAAAGTGGTTTTTCAACACTAACACAAGTGCGAAAAGTGTTTTTTCCACACTAATACAAGTGCAAAAGTGGTTTCCTGCACCAACACAAGTGCGAAAAGTGGTTTTTCAACACTAACACAAGTGCAAAAAGTGGTTTTTCAACACTAACACAAGTGCAAAAGTGGTTTCCTGCACCAACACAAGTGCGAAAAGTGGTTTTCCAACACTAACACAAGTGCGAAAAGTGGTTTTTCCACACTAATACAAGTGCAAAAGTGGTTTCCTGCACCAACCCAGGGGCGAAAAGTGGTTTTTCAACACTAACACAAGTGTGAAAAGTGGTTTTTCAACACTAACACAAGTGCGAAAAGTGGTTTTTCTACACCAACACAAGTGCGAAAAGTGGTTTTTCAACACTAACACAAGTGCAAAAAGTGTTTTTTCCACACTAATACAAGTGCAAAAGTGGTTTCCTGCACCAACATAAGTGCGAAGGGTGGTTTTTCAATACTAACACAAGTGCGAAAAGTGGTTTTTCAACACTAACACAAGTGCGAAAAGTGGTTTTTCAACACTAACACAAGTGCGAAAAGTGGTTTTTCAACACTAACACAAGTGCGAAATGTGTTTTTTTCACACTAATACAAGTGCAAAAGTGGTTTCCTGCACCAACACAAGTGCGAAAAGTGGTTTTTCAACATTAACACAAGTGCGAAAAGTGGTTTTTCAACACTAACACACGTGCAAAAGTGGTTTCCTGCACCAACACAAGTGCGAAAAGTGGTTTTTCAACACCAACACAAGTGCGAAAAGTGGTTTTTCAACACTAACACAAGTGTGAAAAGTGGTTTTTCAACACTATCACAAGTGCAAAAAGTGTTTTTTCCACACTAATACAAGTGCAAAAGTGGTTTCCTGCACCAACACAAGTGCGAAAAGTGGTTTTTCAACACTAACACAAGTTCAAAAAGTGGTTTTTCAACACTATCACAAGTGCAAAAAGTGTTTTTTCCACACTAATACAAGTGCAAAAGTGGTTTCCTGCACCAACTTTAGTGTGAAAAGTGGTTTTACAACACTAACACAAGTGCGAAAAGTGGTTTTTCTACACTAATACAAGTGCGAGAAGTGGTTTTCCCACACTAATACAAGTGCAAAAGTGGTTTCCTGCACCAACACAAGTGCGAAAAGTGGTTTTTCAACACTAACACAAGTGCGAAAAGTGGTTTTGCAACACTAACACAAGTGCGAAAAGTGGTTTTTCTACACTAATACAAGTGCGAGAAGTGGTTTTCCCACACCAATACAAGTGCAAAAGTGGTTTCCTGCACCAACACAAGTGCGAAAAGTGGTTTTTCAACACTAACACAAGTGCGAAAAGAGGTTTTTCAACACTAACACAAGTGCGAAAAGTGGTTTTTCAACACTAACACAAGTGCGAAAAGTGGTTTTTCAACACTAACACAAGTGCGAAAAGTGGTTTTTCAACACTATCACAAGTGCAAAAAGTGTTTTTTCCACACTAATACAAGTGCAAAAGTGGTTTCCTGCACCAACACAAGTGCGAAAAGTGGTTTTTCAACACTAACACAAGTGCGAAAAGTGGTTTTTCAACACTAACACAAGTGCGAAAAGTGGTTTTTCAACACTATCACAAGTGCAAAAAGTGTTTTTTCCACACTAATACAAGTGCAAAAGTGGTTTCCTGCACCAACACAAGTGCGAAAAGTGGTTTATCAACACTAACACAAGTGCAAAATGTGGTTTTTCAACACTATCACAAGTGCAAAAAGTGGTTTTTCAACACTAACACAAGTGCGAAAAGTGGTTTTTCAACACTAACACAAGTGCGAAAAGTGGTTTTTCAACACTAACACAAGTGCGAAAAGTGGTTTTTCCACACTAATACAAGTGCAAAAGTGGTTTCCTGCACCAACACAAGTGCGAAAAGTGGTTTTTCAACACTAACACAAGTGTGAAAAGTGGTTTTTCAACACTAACACAAGTGCGAAAAGTGGTTTTCCAACACTAACACAAGTGCGAAAATGGTTTTTCCACACTAATACAAGTGCAAAAGTGGTTTCCTGCACCAACACAAGTGCGAAAAGTGGTTTTTCAACACTAACACAAGTGCGAAAAGTGGTTTTTCAACACTAACACAAGTGCGAAAAGTGGTTTTTCAACACTAACACAAGTGCGAAAAGTGGTTTTTCAACACTAACACAAGTGCGAAAAGTGTTTTTTCCACACTAATACAAGTGCAAAAGTGGTTTCCTGCACCAACACAAGTGCGAAAAGTGGTTTTTCAACATTAACACAAGTGCGAAAAGTGGTTTTTCAACACTAACACACGTGCAAAAGTGGTTTCCTGCACCAACACAAGTGCGAAAAGTGGTTTTTCAACACCAACACAAGCGCGAAAAGTGGTTTTTCAACACTAACACAAGTGTGAAAAGTGGTTTTTCAACACTATCACAAGTGCAAAAAGTGTTTTTTCCACACTAATACAAGTGCAAAAGTGGTTTCTTGCACCAACACAAGTGCGAAAAGTGGTTTTTCAACACTAACACAAGTGCGAAAAGTGGTTTTTCAACACTACCACAAGTGCAAAAAGTGTTTTTTCCACACTAATACAAATGCAAAAGTGGTTTCCTGCACCAACACAAGTGCGAAAAGTGGTTTTTCAACACTAACACAAGTGCGAAAAGTGGTTTTTCAACACTAACACAAGTGCGAAAAGTGGTTTTCCACACTAATACAAGTGCAAAAGTGGTTTCCTGCACCAACACAAGTGCGAAAAGTGGTTTTTCAACACTAACACAAGTGCGAAAAGTGGTTTTTCAACACTATCACAAGTGCAAAAAGTGTTTTTTCCACACTAATACAAGTGCAAAATTGGTTTCCTGCACCAACACAAGTGCGAAAAGGGGTTTTTCAACACTAACACAAGTGCAAAAAGTGGTTTTTCAACACTAACACAAGTGCAAAAAGTGTTTTTTCCACACTAATACAAGTGCAAAAGTGGTTTCCTGCACCAACACAAGTGCGAAAAGTGGTTTTTCAACACTAACACAAGTTCAAAAAGTGGTTTTTCAACACTATCACAAGTGCAAAAAGTGTTTTTTCCACACTAATACAAGTGCAAAAGTGGTTTCCTGCACCAACTTTAGTGTGAAAAGTGGTTTTACAACACTAACACAAGTGCGAAAAATGGTTTTTCTACACTAATACAAGTGCGAGAAGTGGTTTTCCCACACTAATACAAGTGCAAAAGTGGTTTCCTGCACCAACACAAGTGCGAAAAGTGGTTTTTCAACACTAACACAAGTGCGAAAAGTGGTTTTACAACACTAACACAAGTGCGAAAAGTGGTTTTTCTACACTAATACAAGTGCGAGAAGTGGTTTTCCCACACTAATACAAGTGCAAAAGTGGTTTCCTGCACCAACACAAGTGCGAAAAGTGGTTTTTCAACACTAAAACAAGTGCGAAAAGAGGTTTTTCAACACTAACACAAGTGCGAAAAGTGGTTTTTCAACACTAACACAAGTGTGAAAAGTGGTTTTTCAACACTAACACAAGTGCGAAAAGTGGTTTTTCAACACTAACACAAGTGCGAAAAGTGTTTTTTCCACACTAATACAAGTGCAAAAGTGGTTTCCTGCACCAACACAAGTGCGAAGTGGTTTTTCAACACTAACACAAGTGCAAAAAGTGGTTTTTCAACATTAACACAAGTGCGAAAAGTGTTTTTTCCACACTAATACAAGTGCAAAAGTGGTTTCCTGCACCAACATAAGTGCGAAGGGTGGTTTTTCAATACTAACACAAGTGCGAAAAGTGGTTTTTCAACACTAACACAAGTGCGAAAAGTGGTTTTTCAACACTAACACAAGTGCGAAAAGTGGTTTTTCAACACTAACACAAGTGCGAAATGTGTTTTTTCCACACTAATACAAGTGCAAAAGTGGTTTCCTGCACCAACACAAGTGCGAAAAGTGGTTTTTCAACACTAACACAAGTGCGAAAAGTGGTTTTTCAACACTAACACAAGTGCGAAAAGTGGTTTTCCAACACTAACACAAGTGCGAAAATGGTTTTTCCACACTAATACAAGTGCAAAAGTGGTTTCCTGCACCAACACAAGTGCGAAAAGTGGTTTTTCAACACTAACACAAGTGCGAAAATTGGTTTTTCAACACTAACACAAGTGCGATAAGTGGTTTTTCAACGCTAACACAAGTGCGAAAAGTGGTTTTTCAACACTAACACAAGTGCGAAAAGTGGTTTTTCAACACTAACACAAGTGCGAAAAGTGTTTTTTCCACACTAATACAAGTGCAAAAGTGGTTTCCTGCACCAACACAAGTGCGAAAAGTGGTTTTTCAACACTAACACAAGTGCGAAAAGTGGTTTTTCAACACTAACACAAGTGCAAAAGTGGTTTCCTGCACCAACACAAGTGCGAAAAGTGGTTTTTCAACACCAACACAAGTGCGAAAAGTGGTTTTTCAACACTAACACAAGTGCGAAAAGTGGTTTTTCAACACTATCACAAGTGCAAAAAGTGTTTTTTCCACACTAATACAAGTGCAAAAGTGGTTTCCTGCACCAACAGAAGTGCGAAAAGTGGTTTTTCAACACTAACACAAGTGCGAAAAGTGATTTTTCAACACTAACACAAGTGCGATAAGTGGTTTTTCAACACTATCACAAGTGCAAAAAGTGTTTTTTCCACACTAATACAAGTGCAAAAGTGGTTTCCTGCACCAACACAAGTGCGAAAAGTGGTTTTTCAACACTAACACAAGTGCGAAAAGTGGTTTTTCAACACTATCACAAGTGTGAAAAGTGGTTTTTCCACACTAATACAAGTGCAAAAGTGGTTTCCTGCACCAACACAAGTGCGAAAAGTGGTTTTTCAACACTAACACAAGTGCGAAAAGTGTTTTTTCCACACTAATACAAGTGCAAAAGTGGTTTCCTGCACCAACACAAGTGCGAAAAGTGGTTTTTCAACACTAACACAAGTGCAAAAAGTGGTTTTTCAACACTAACACAAGTGCAAAAGTGGTTTCCTGCACCAACACAAGTGCGAAAAGTGGTTTTCCAACACTAACACAAGTGCGAAAAGTGGTTTTTCCACACTAATACAAGTGCAAAAGTGGTTTCCTGCACCAACCCAGGGGCGAAAAGTGGTTTTTCAACACTAACACAAGTGTGAAAAGTGGTTTTTCAACACTAACACAAGTGCGAAAAGTGGTTTTTCTACACTAACACAAGTGCGAAAAGTGGTTTTTCAACACTAACACAAGTGCGAAAAGTGTTTTTTCCACACTAATACAAGTGCAAAAGTGGTTTCCTGCACCAACATAAGTGCGAAGGGTGGTTATTCAATACTAACACAAGTGCGAAAAGTGGTTTTTCAACACTAACACAAGTGCGAAAAGTGGTTTTTCAACACTAACACAAGTGCGAAAAGTGGTTTTTCAACACTAACACAAGTGCGAAAAGTGGTTTTTCAACACTAACACAAGTGCGAAAAGTGATGTTTCAACACTAACACAAGTACGAAAAGTGGTTTTTCAACACTAACACAAGTGCGAAAAGTGGTTTTCCACACTAATACAAGTGCAAAAGTGGTTTCCTGCACCAACACAAGTGCGAAAAGTGGTTTTTCAACACTAACACAAGTGCAAAAAGTGGTTTTTCAACACTATCACAAGTGCAAAAAGTGTTTTTTCCACACTAATACAAGTGCAAAAGTGGTTTCCTGCACCAACACAAGTGCGAAAAGTGGTTTTTCAACACTAACACAAGTGCGAAAAGTGGTTTTTCAACACTAACACAAGTGCGAAAAGTGTTTTTTCCACACGAACACAAGTGCAAAAGTGGTTTCCTGCACCAACACAAGTGCGAAAAGTGGTTTTTCAACACTAACACAAGTGCGAAAAGTGGTTTTTCAACACTAACACAAGTGCAAAAGTGGTTTCCTGCACCAACACAAGTGCGAAAAGTGGTTTTTCAACACCAACACAAGTGCGAAAAGTGGATTTTCAACACTAACACAAGTGCGAAAAGTGGTTTTTCAACACTATCACAAGTGCAAAAAGTGTTTTTTCCACACTAATACAAGTGCAAAAGTGGTTTCCTGCACCAACACAAGTGCGAAAAGTGGTTTTTCAACACTAACACAAGTGCGAAAAGTGGTTTTTCAACACTAACACAAGTGCAAAAAGTGGTTTTTCAACACTAACACAAGTGCGAAAAGTGATTTTTCAACACTAACACAAGTGCGAAAAGTGGTTTTTCAAAACTAACACAAGTGCGAAAAGTGGTTTTCCAACACTAACACAAGTGCGAAAATGGTTTTTCCACACTAATACAAGTGCAAAAGTGGTTTCCTGCACCAACACAAGTGCGAAAAGTGGTTTTTCAACACTAACACAAGTGCGAAAAGTGGTTTTTCAACACTAACACAAGTGCGAAAAGTGGTTTTTCAACACCAACACAAGTGCGATAAGTGGTTTTTCAATGCTAACACAAGTGCGAAAAGTGGTTTTTCAACACTAACACAAGTGCGAAAAGTGGTTTTTCAACACTAACACAAGTGCGAAAAGTGTTTTTTCCACACTAATACAAGTGCAAAAGTGGTTTCCTGCACCAACACAAGTGCGAAAAGTGGTTTTTCAACACTAACACAAGTGCGAAAAGTGGTTTTTCAACACTAACACAAGTGCAAAAGTGGTTTCCTGCACCAACACAAGTGCGAAAAGTGGTTTTTCACCACCAACACAACTGCGAAAAGTGGTTTTTCAACACTAACACAAGTGCGAAAAGTGGTTTTTCAACACTATCACAAGTGCAAAAAGTGTTTTTTCCACACTAATACAAGTGCAAAAGTGGTTTCCTGCACCAACACAAGTGCGAAAAGTGGTTTTTCAACACTAACACAAGTGCGAAAAGTGATTTTTCAACACTAACCAGTGCGATAAGTGGTTTTTCAACACTATCACAAGTGCAAAAAGTGTTTTTTCCACACTAATACAAGTGCAAAAGTGGTTTCCTGCACCAACACAAGTGCGAAAAGTGGTTTTTCAACACTAACACAAGTGCGAAAAGTGGTTTTTCAACACTATCACAAGTGCGAAAAGTGGTTTTTCCACACTAATACAAGTGCAAAAGTGGTTTCCTGCACCAACACAAGTGCGAAAAGTGGTTTTTCAACACTAACACAAGTGCGAAAAGTGTTTTTGCCACACTAATACAAGTGCAAAAGTGGTTTCCTGCACCAACACAAGTGCGAAAAGTGGTTTTTCAACACTAACACAAGTGCAAAAAGTGGTTTTTCAACACTAACACAAGTGCAAAAGTGGTTTCCTGCACCAACACAAGTGCGAAAAGTGGTTTTCCAACACTAACACAAGTGCGAAAAGTGGTTTTTCCACACTAATACAAGTGCAAAAGTGGTTTCCTGCACCAACCCAGGGGCGAAAAGTGGTTTTTCAACACTAACACAAGTGTGAAAAGTGGTTTTTCAACACTAACACAAGTGCGAAAAGTGGTTTTTCTACACTAACACAAGTGCGAAAAGTGGTTTTTCAACACTAACACAAGTGCGAAAAGTGTTTTTTCCACACTAATACAAGTGCAAAAGTGGTTTCCTGCACCAACATAAGTGCGAAGGGTGGTTTTTCAATACTAACACAAGTGCGAAAAGTGGTTTTTCAACACTAACACAAGTGCGAAAAGTGGTTTTTCAACACTAACACAAGTGCGAAAAGTGGTTTTTCAACACTAACACAAGTGCGAAATGTGTTTTTTCCACACTAATACAAGTGCAAAAGTGGTTTCCTGCACCAACACAAGTGCGAAAAGTGGTTTTTCAACACTAACACAAGTGCGAAAAGTGGTTTTTCAACACTATCACAAGTGCAAAAAGTGTATTTTCCACACTAATACAAGTGCAAAAGTGGTTTCCTGCACCAACACAAGTGCGAAAAGTGGTTTTTCAACACTAACACAAGTGCGAAAAGTGGTTTTTCAACACTACCACAAGTGCAAAAAGTGTTTTTTCCACACTAATACAAGTGCAAAAGTGGTTTCCTGCACCAACACAAGTGCGAAAAGTGGTTTTTCAACACTAACACAAGTGCGAAAAGTGGTTTTTCAACACTAACACAAGTGCGAAAAGTGGTTTTTCTACACTAACACAAGTGCGAAAAGTGGTTTTTCAACACTAACACAAGTGCGAAAAGTGTTTTTTCCACACTAATACAAGTGCAAAAGTGGTTTCCTGCACCAACATAAGTGTGAAGGGTGGTTTTTCAATACTAACACAAGTGCGAAAAGTGGTTTTTCAACACTAACACAAGTGCGAAAAGTGGTTTTTCAACACTAACACAAGTGCGAAAAGTGGTTTTTCAACACTAACACAAGTGCGAAATGTGTTTTTTCCACACTAATACAAGTGCAAAAGTGGTTTCCTGCACCAACACAAGTGCGAAAAGTGGTTTTTCAACACTAACACAAGTGCGAAAAGTGGTTTTTCAACACTATCACAAGTGCAAAAAGTGTATTTTCCACACTAATACAAGTGCAAAAGTGGTTTCCTGCACCAACACAAGTGCGAAAAGTGGTTTTTCAACACTAACACAAGTGCGAAAAGTGGTTTTTCAACACTACCACAAGTGCAAAAAGTGTTTTTTCCACACTAATACAAGTGCAAAAGTGGTTTCCTGCACCAACACAAGTGCGAAAAGTGGTTTTTCAACACTAACACAAGTGCGAAAAGTGGTTTTTCAACACTAACACAAGTGCAAAAAGTGGTTTTTCCACACTAATACAAGTGCAAAAGTGGTTTCCTGCACCAACACAAGTGCGAAATGTGGTTTTTCAACACTAACACAAGTGCGAAAAGTGGTTTTTCAACACTAACACAAGTGCGAAAAGTCGTTTTTCAACACTAACACAAGTGAGAAAAGTGGTTTTTTCAACACCAACACAAGTGCGAAAAGTGTTTTTTCCACACTAATACAAGTACAAAAGTGGTTTCCTGCACCAACATAGGTGCGAAAGATGGTTTTTCAACACTAACACAAGTGCAAAAAGTGGTTTTTCAACACTAACACAAGTGCGAAAAGTGGTTTTTCAACACTAACACAAGTGCAAAAGTGGTTTCCTGCACCAACATAGGTGCGAAAGATGGTTTTTCAACACTAACACAAGTGCAAAAAGTGGTTTTTCAACACTAACACAAGTGCGAAAAGTGGATTTTCAACACTAACACAAGTGCGAAAAGTGGTTTTTCAACACTAACACAAGTGCGAAAAGTGGTTTTTCCACACTAATACAAGTGCAAAAGTGGTTTCCTGCACCAACACAAGTGCGAAAAGTGGTTTTTCAACACTAACACAAGTGTGAAAAGTGGTTTTTCAACACTAACACAAGTGCGAAAAGTGGTTTTCCAACACTAACACAAGTGCGAAAATGGTTTTTCCACACTAATACAAGTGCAAAAGTGGTTTCCTGCACCAACACAAGTGCGAAAAGTGGTTTTTCAACACTAACACAAGTGCGAAAAGTGGTTTTTCAACACTAACACAAGTGCGAAAAGTGGTTTTTCAACACTAACACAAGTGCGAAAAGTGTTTTTTCCACACTAATACAAGTGCAAAAGTGGTTTCCTGCACCAACACAAGTGCGAAAAGTGGTTTTTCAACATTAACACAAGTGCGAAAAGTGGTCTTTCAACACTAACACACGTGCAAAAGTGGTTTCCTGCACCAACACAAGTGCGAAAAGTGGTTTTTCAACACCAACACAAGTGCGAAAAGTGGTTTTTCAAGACTAACACAAGTGTGAAAAGTGGTTTTTCAACACTATCACAAGTGCAAAAAGTGTTTTTTCCACACTAATACAAGTGCAAAAGTGGTTTCCTGCACCAACACAAGTGCGAAAAGTGGTTTTTCAACACTAACACAAGTGCGAAAAGTGGTTTTTCAACACGAACACAAGTGCAAAAGTGGTTTCCTGCACCAACACAAGTGCGAAAAGTGGTTTTTCAACACTAACACAAGTGCGAAAAGTGGTTTTTCAACACTAACACAAGTGCAAAAGTGGTTTCCTGCACCAACACAAGTGCGAAAAGTGGTTTTTCAACACCAACACAAGTGCGAAAAGTGGATTTTCAACACTAACACAAGTGCGAAAAGTGGTTTTTCAACACTATCACAAGTGCAAAAAGTGTTTTTTCCACACTAATACAAGTGCAAAAGTGGTTTCCTGCACCAACACAAGTGCGAAAAGTGGTTTTTCAACACTAACACAAGTGCGAAAAGTGGTTTTTCAACACTAACACAAGTGCAAAAAGTGGTTTTTCAACACTAACACAAGTGCGAAAAGTGATTTTTCAACACTAACACAAGTGCGAAAAGTGGTTTTTCAAAACTAACACAAGTGCGAAAAGTGGTTTTCCAACACTAACACAAGTGCGAAAATGGTTTTTCCACACTAATACAAGTGCAAAAGTGGTTTCCTGCACCAACACAAGTGCGAAAAGTGGTTTTTCAACACTAACACAAGTGCGAAAAGTGGTTTTTCAACACTAACACAAGTGCGAAAAGTGGTTTTTCAACACCAACACAAGTGCGATAAGTGGTTTTTCAATGCTAACACAAGTGCGAAAAGTGGTTTTTCCACACTAATACAAGTGCAAAAGTGGTTTCCTGCACCAACACAAGTGCGAAAAGTGGTTTTTCAACACTAACACAAGTGCGAAAAGTGGTTTTTCAACACTAACACAAGTGCAAAAGTGGTTTCCTGCACCAACACAAGTGCGAAAAGTGGTTTTTCACCACCAACACAACTGCGAAAAGTGGTTTTTCAACACTAACACAAGTGCGAAAAGTGGTTTTTCAACACTATCACAAGTGCAAAAAGTGTTTTTTCCACACTAATACAAGTGCAAAAGTGGTTTCCTGCACCAACACAAGTGCGAAAAGTGGTTTTTCAACACTAACACAAGTGCGAAAAGTGATTTTTCAACACTAACAAGTGCGATAAGTGGTTTTTCAACACTATCACAAGTGCAAAAAGTGTTTTTTCCACACTAATACAAGTGCAAAAGTGGTTTCCTGCACCAACACAAGTGCGAAAAGTGGTTTTTCAACACTAACACAAGTGCGAAAAGTGGTTTTTCAACACTATCACAAGTGCGAAAAGTGGTTTTTCCACACTAATACAAGTGCAAAAGTGGTTTCCTGCACCAACACAAGTGCGAAAAGTGGTTTTTCAACACTAACACAAGTGCGAAAAGTGTTTTTTCCACACTAATACAAGTGCAAAAGTGGTTTCCTGCACCAGCACAAGTGCGAAAAGTTGTTTTTCAACACTAACACAAGTGCAAAAAGTGGTTTTTCAACACTAACACAAGTGCAAAAGTGGTTTCCTGCACCAACACAAGTGCGAAAAGTGGTTTTCCAACACTAACACAAGTGCGAAAAGTGGTTTTCCACACTAATACAAGTGCAAAAGTGGTTTCCTGCACCAACCCAGGGGCGAAAAGTGGTTTTTCAACACTAACACAAGTGTGAAAAGTGGTTTTTCAACACTAACACAAGTGCGAAAAGTGGTTTTTCTACACTAACACAAGTGCAAAAGTGGTTTCCTGCACCAACCCAGGGGCGAAAAGTGGTTTTTCAACACTAACACAAGTGTGAAAAGTGGTTTTTCAACACTAACACAAGTGCGAAAAGTGGTTTTTCCACACTAATACAAGTGCAAAAGTGGTTTCCTGCACCAACCCAGGGGCGAAAAGTGGTTTTTCAACACTAACACAAGTGTGAAAAGTGGTTTTTCAACACTAACACAAGTGCGAAAAGTGGTTTTTCTACACTAACACAAGTGCGAAAAGTGGTTTTTCAACACTAACACAAGTGCGAAAAGTGTTTTTTCCACACTAATACAAGTGCAAAAGTGGTTTCCTGCACCAACATAAGTGCGAAGGGTGGTTTTTCAATACTAACACAAGTGCGAAAAGTGGTTTTTCAACACTAACACAAGTGCGAAAAGTGGTTTTTCAACACTAACACAAGTGCGAAAAGTGGTTTTTCAACACTAACACAAGTGCGAAATGTGTTTTTTCCACACTAATACAAGTGCAAAAGTGGTTTCCTGCACCAACACAAGTGCGAAAAGTGGTTTTTCAACACTAACACAAGTGCGAAAAGTGGTTTTTCAACACTATCACAAGTGCAAAAAGTGTATTTTCCACACTAATACAAGTGCAAAAGTGGTTTCCTGCACCAACACAAGTGCGAAAAGTGGTTTTTCAACACTAACACAAGTGCGAAAAGTGGTTTTTCAACACTACCACAAGTGCAAAAAGTGTTTTTTCCACACTAATACAAGTGCAAAAGTGGTTTCCTGCACCAACACAAGTGCGAAAAGTGGTTTTTCAACACTAACACAAGTGCGAAAAGTGGTTTTTCAACACTAACACAAGTGCGAAAAGTGGTTTTTCTACACTAACACAAGTGCGAAAAGTGGTTTTTCAACACTAACACAAGTGCGAAAAGTGTTTTTTCCACACTAATACAAGTGCAAAAGTGGTTTCCTGCACCAACATAAGTGTGAAGGGTGGTTTTTCAATACTAACACAAGTGCGAAAAGTGGTTTTTCAACACTAACACAAGTGCGAAAAGTGGTTTTTCAACACTAACACAAGTGCGAAAAGTGGTTTTTCAACACTAACACAAGTGCGAAATGTGTTTTTTCCACACTAATACAAGTGCAAAAGTGGTTTCCTGCACCAACACAAGTGCGAAAAGTGGTTTTTCAACACTAACACAAGTGCGAAAAGTGGTTTTTCAACACTATCACAAGTGCAAAAAGTGTATTTTCCACACTAATACAAGTGCAAAAGTGGTTTCCTGCACCAACACAAGTGCGAAAAGTGGTTTTTCAACACTAACACAAGTGCGAAAAGTGGTTTTTCAACACTACCACAAGTGCAAAAAGTGTTTTTTCCACACTAATACAAGTGCAAAAGTGGTTTCCTGCACCAACACAAGTGCGAAAAGTGGTTTTTCAACACTAACACAAGTGCGAAAAGTGGTTTTTCAACACTAACACAAGTGCAAAAAGTGGTTTTTCCACACTAATACAAGTGCAAAAGTGGTTTCCTGCACCAACACAAGTGCGAAATGTGGTTTTTCAACACTAACACAAGTGCGAAAAGTGGTTTTTCAACACTAACACAAGTGCGAAAAGTCGTTTTTCAACACTAACACAAGTGAGAAAAGTGGTTTTTTCAACACCAACACAAGTGCGAAAAGTGTTTTTTCCACACTAATACAAGTACAAAAGTGGTTTCCTGCACCAACATAGGTGCGAAAGATGGTTTTTCAACACTAACACAAGTGCAAAAAGTGGTTTTTCAACACTAACACAAGTGCGAAAAGTGGTTTTTCAACACTAACACAAGTGCAAAAGTGGTTTCCTGCACCAACATAGGTGCGAAAGATGGTTTTTCAACACTAACACAAGTGCAAAAAGTGGTTTTTCAACACTAACACAAGTGCGAAAAGTGGATTTTCAACACTAACACAAGTGCGAAAAGTGGTTTTTCAACACTAACACAAGTGCGAAAAGTGGTTTTTCCACACTAATACAAGTGCAAAAGTGGTTTCCTGCACCAACACAAGTGCGAAAAGTGGTTTTTCAACACTAACACAAGTGTGAAAAGTGGTTTTTCAACACTAACACAAGTGCGAAAAGTGGTTTTCCAACACTAACACAAGTGCGAAAATGGTTTTTCCACACTAATACAAGTGCAAAAGTGGTTTCCTGCACCAACACAAGTGCGAAAAGTGGTTTTTCAACACTAACACAAGTGCGAAAAGTGGTTTTTCAACACTAACACAAGTGCGAAAAGTGGTTTTTCAACACTAACACAAGTGCGAAAAGTGTTTTTTCCACACTAATACAAGTGCAAAAGTGGTTTCCTGCACCAACACAAGTGCGAAAAGTGGTTTTTCAACATTAACACAAGTGCGAAAAGTGGTCTTTCAACACTAACACACGTGCAAAAGTGGTTTCCTGCACCAACACAAGTGCGAAAAGTGGTTTTTCAACACCAACACAAGTGCGAAAAGTGGTTTTTCAAGACTAACACAAGTGTGAAAAGTGGTTTTTCAACACTATCACAAGTGCAAAAAGTGTTTTTTCCACACTAATACAAGTGCAAAAGTGGTTTCCTGCACCAACACAAGTGCGAAAAGTGGTTTTTCAACACTAACACAAGTGCGAAAAGTGGTTTTTCAACACGAACACAAGTGCAAAAGTGGTTTCCTGCACCAACACAAGTGCGAAAAGTGGTTTTTCAACACTAACACAAGTGCGAAAAGTGGTTTTTCAACACTAACACAAGTGCAAAAGTGGTTTCCTGCACCAACACAAGTGCGAAAAGTGGTTTTTCAACACCAACACAAGTGCGAAAAGTGGATTTTCAACACTAACACAAGTGCGAAAAGTGGTTTTTCAACACTATCACAAGTGCAAAAAGTGTTTTTTCCACACTAATACAAGTGCAAAAGTGGTTTCCTGCACCAACACAAGTGCGAAAAGTGGTTTTTCAACACTAACACAAGTGCGAAAAGTGGTTTTTCAACACTAACACAAGTGCAAAAAGTGGTTTTTCAACACTAACACAAGTGCGAAAAGTGATTTTTCAACACTAACACAAGTGCGAAAAGTGGTTTTTCAAAACTAACACAAGTGCGAAAAGTGGTTTTCCAACACTAACACAAGTGCGAAAATGGTTTTTCCACACTAATACAAGTGCAAAAGTGGTTTCCTGCACCAACACAAGTGCGAAAAGTGGTTTTTCAACACTAACACAAGTGCGAAAAGTGGTTTTTCAACACTAACACAAGTGCGAAAAGTGGTTTTTCAACACCAACACAAGTGCGATAAGTGGTTTTTCAATGCTAACACAAGTGCGAAAAGTGGTTTTTCCACACTAATACAAGTGCAAAAGTGGTTTCCTGCACCAACACAAGTGCGAAAAGTGGTTTTTCAACACTAACACAAGTGCGAAAAGTGGTTTTTCAACACTAACACAAGTGCAAAAGTGGTTTCCTGCACCAACACAAGTGCGAAAAGTGGTTTTTCACCACCAACACAACTGCGAAAAGTGGTTTTTCAACACTAACACAAGTGCGAAAAGTGGTTTTTCAACACTATCACAAGTGCAAAAAGTGTTTTTTCCACACTAATACAAGTGCAAAAGTGGTTTCCTGCACCAACACAAGTGCGAAAAGTGGTTTTTCAACACTAACACAAGTGCGAAAAGTGATTTTTCAACACTAACAAGTGCGATAAGTGGTTTTTCAACACTATCACAAGTGCAAAAAGTGTTTTTTCCACACTAATACAAGTGCAAAAGTGGTTTCCTGCACCAACACAAGTGCGAAAAGTGGTTTTTCAACACTAACACAAGTGCGAAAAGTGGTTTTTCAACACTATCACAAGTGCGAAAAGTGGTTTTTCCACACTAATACAAGTGCAAAAGTGGTTTCCTGCACCAACACAAGTGCGAAAAGTGGTTTTTCAACACTAACACAAGTGCGAAAAGTGTTTTTTCCACACTAATACAAGTGCAAAAGTGGTTTCCTGCACCAGCACAAGTGCGAAAAGTTGTTTTTCAACACTAACACAAGTGCAAAAAGTGGTTTTTCAACACTAACACAAGTGCAAAAGTGGTTTCCTGCACCAACACAAGTGCGAAAAGTGGTTTTCCAACACTAACACAAGTGCGAAAAGTGGTTTTCCACACTAATACAAGTGCAAAAGTGGTTTCCTGCACCAACCCAGGGGCGAAAAGTGGTTTTTCAACACTAACACAAGTGTGAAAAGTGGTTTTTCAACACTAACACAAGTGCGAAAAGTGGTTTTTCTACACTAACACAAGTGCGAAAAGTGGTTTTTCAACACTAACACAAGTGCGAAAAGTGTTTTTTCCACACTAATACAAGTGCAAAAGTGGTTTCCTGCACCAACATAAGTGCGAAGGGTGGTTTTTCAATACTAACACAAGTGCGAAAAGTGGTTTTTCAACACTAACACAAGTGCGAAAAGTGGTTTTTCAACACTAACACAAGTGCGAAAAGTTGTTTTTCAACACTAACACAAGTGCGAAATGTGTTTTTTCCACACTAATACAAGTGCAAAAGTGGTTTCCTGCACCAACACAAGTGCGAAAAGTGGTTTTTCAACACTAACACAAGTGCGAAAAGTGGTTTTTCAACACTATCACAAGTGCAAAAAGTGTATTTTCCACACTAATACAAGTGCAAAAGTGGTTTCCTGCACCAACACAAGTGCGAAAAGTGGTTTTTCAACACTAACACAAGTGCGAAAAGTGGTTTTTCAACACTACCACAAGTGCAAAAAGTGTTTTTTCCACACTAATACAAGTGCAAAAGTGGTTTCCTGCACCAACACAAGTGCGAAAAGTGGTTTTTCAACACTAACACAAGTGCGAAAAGTGGTTTTTCAACACTAACACAAGTGCGAAAAGTGGTTTTTCTACACTAACACAAGTGCGAAAAGTGGTTTTTCAACACTAACACAAGTGCGAAAAGTGTTTTTTCCACACTAATACAAGTGCAAAAGTGGTTTCCTGCACCAACATAAGTGTGAAGGGTGGTTTTTCAATACTAACACAAGTGCGAAAAGTGGTTTTTCAACACTAACACAAGTGCGAAAAGTGGTTTTTCAACACTAACACAAGTGCGAAAAGTGGTTTTTCAACACTAACACAAGTGCGAAATGTGTTTTTTCCACACTAATACAAGTGCAAAAGTGGTTTCCTGCACCAACACAAGTGCGAAAAGTGGTTTTTCAACACTAACACAAGTGCGAAAAGTGGTTTTTCAACACTATCACAAGTGCAAAAAGTGTATTTTCCACACTAATACAAGTGCAAAAGTGGTTTCCTGCACCAACACAAGTGCGAAAAGTGGTTTTTCAACACTAACACAAGTGCGAAAAGTGGTTTTTCAACACTACCACAAGTGCAAAAAGTGTTTTTTCCACACTAATACAAGTGCAAAAGTGGTTTCCTGCACCAACACAAGTGCGAAAAGTGGTTTTTCAACACTAACACAAGTGCGAAAAGTGGTTTTTCAACACTAACACAAGTGCAAAAAGTGGTTTTTCCACACTAATACAAGTGCAAAAGTGGTTTCCTGCACCAACACAAGTGCGAAATGTGGTTTTTCAACACTAACACAAGTGCGAAAAGTGGTTTTTCAACACTAACACAAGTGCGAAAAGTCGTTTTTCAACACTAACACAAGTGAGAAAAGTGGTTTTTTCAACACCAACACAAGTGCGAAAAGTGTTTTTTCCACACTAATACAAGTACAAAAGTGGTTTCCTGCACCAACATAGGTGCGAAAGATGGTTTTTCAACACTAACACAAGTGCAAAAAGTGGTTTTTCAACACTAACACAAGTGCGAAAAGTGGTTTTTCAACACGAACACAAGTGCGAAAAGTGGTTTTTCAACACTAACACAAGTGCGAAAAGTGGTTTTTCCACACTAATACAAGTGCAAAAGTGGTTTCCTGCACCAACACAAGTGCGAAAAGTGGTTTTTCAACACTAACACAAGTGCGAAAAGTGGTTTTTCAACACTAACACAAGTGCAAAAAGTGGTTTTTCCACACTAATACAAGTGCAAAAGTGGTTTCCTGCACCAACACAAGTGCGAAAAGTGGTTTTTCAACACTAACACAAGTGCGAAAAGTGTTTTTTCAACACTAACACAAGTGCGAAAAGTGGTTTTTCAACACTAACACAAGTGAGAAAAGTGGTTTTTTCAACACCAACACAAGTGCGAAAAGTGTTTTTTCCACACTAATACAAGTGCAAAAGTGGTTTCCTGCACCAACATAGGTGCGAAAGATGGTTTTTCAACACTAACACAAGTGCAAAAAGTGGTTTTTCAACACTAACACAAGTGCGAAAAGTGGATTTTCAACACTAACACAAGTGCGAAAAGTGGTTTTTCAACACTAACACAAGTGCGAAAAGTGGTTTTTCCACACTAATACAAGTGCAAAAGTGGTTTCCTGCACCAACACAAGTGCGAAAAGTGGTTTTTCAACACTAACACAAGTGTGAAAAGTGGTTTTTCAACACTAACACAAGTGCGAAAAGTGGTTTTCCAACACTAACACAAGTGCGAAAATGGTTTTTCCACACTAATACAAGTGCAAAAGTGGTTTCCTGCACCAACACAAGTGCGAAAAGTGGTTTTTCAACACTAACACAAGTGCGAAAAGTGGTTTTTCAACACTAACACAAGTGCGAAAAGTGGTTTTTCAACACTAACACAAGTGCGAAAAGTGTTTTTTCCACACTAATACAAGTGCAAAAGTGGTTTCCTGCACCAACACAAGTGCGAAAAGTGGTTTTTCAACATTAACACAAGTGCGAAAAGTGGTCTTTCAACACTAACACACGTGCAAAAGTGGTTTCCTGCACCAACACAAGTGCGAAAAGTGGTTTTTCAACACCAACACAAGTGCGAAAAGTGGTTTTTCAACACTAACACAAGTGTGAAAAGTGGTTTTTCAACACTATCACAAGTGCAAAAAGTGTTTTTTCCACACTAATACAAGTGCAAAAGTGGTTTCCTGCACCAACACAAGTGCGAAAAGTGGTTTTTCAACACTAACACAAGTGCGAAAAGTGGTTTTTCAACACTAACACAAGTGCGAAAAGTGGTTTTTCAACACTATCACAAGTGCAAAAAGTGTTTTTTCCACACTAATACAAGTGCAAAAGTGGTTTCCTGCACCAACACAAGTGCGAAAAGTGGTTTATCAACACTAACACAAGTGCGAAAAGTGGTTTTTCAACACTATCACAAGTGCAAAAAGTGGTTTTTCAACACTAACACAAGTGCGAAAAGTGGTTTTTCAACACTAACACAAGTGCGAAAAGTGGTTTTTCAACACTAACACAAGTGCGAAAAGTGGTTTTTCCACACTAATACAAGTGCAAAAGTGGTTTCCTGCACCAACACAAGTGCGAAAAGTGGTTTTTCAACACTAACACAAGTGCGAAAAGTGGTTTTTCAACACTAACACAAGTGCAAAAGTGGTTTCCTGCACCAACACAAGTGCGAAAAGTGGTTTTTCAACACTAACACAAGTGCGAAAATTGGTTTTTCAACACTAACACAAGTGCGATAAGTGGTTTTTCAACGCTAACACAAGTGCGAAAAGTGGTTTTTCAACACTAACACAAGTGCGAAAAGTGGTTTTTCAACACTAACACAAGTGCGAAAAGTGTTTTTTCCACACTAATACAAGTGCAAAAGTGGTTTCCTGCACCAACACAAGTGCGAAAAGTGGTTTTTCAACACTAACACAAGTGCGAAAAGTGGTTTTTCAACACTAACACAAGTGCAAAAGTGGTTTCCTGCACCAACACAAGTGCGAAAAGTGGTTTTTCAACACCAACACAAGTGCGAAAAGTGGTTTTTCAACACTAACACAAGTGCGAAAAGTGGTTTTTCAACACTATCACAAGTGCAAAAAGTGTTTTTTCCACACTAATACAAGTGCAAAAGTGGTTTCCTGCACCAACAGAAGTGCGAAAAGTGGTTTTTCAACACTAACACAAGTGCGAAAAGTGATTTTTCAACACTAACACAAGTGCGATAAGTGGTTTTTCAACACTATCACAAGTGCAAAAAGTGTTTTTTCCACACTAATACAAGTGCAAAAGTGGTTTCCTGCACCAACACAAGTGCAAAAAGTGGTTTTTCAACACTAACACAAGTGCGAAAAGTGGTTTTTCAACACTATCACAAGTGTGAAAAGTGGTTTTTCCACACTAATACAAGTGCAAAAGTGGTTTCCTGCACCAACACAAGTGCGAAAAGTGGTTTTTCAACACTAACACAAGTGCGAAAAGTGTTTTTTCCACACTAATACAAGTGCAAAAGTGGTTTCCTGCACCAACACAAGTGCGAAAAGTGGTTTTTCAACACTAACACAAGTGCAAAAAGTGGTTTTTCAACACTAACACAAGTGCAAAAGTGGTTTCCTGCACCAACACAAGTGCGAAAAGTGGTTTTCCAACACTAACACAAGTGCGAAAAGTGGTTTTTCCACACTAATACAAGTGCAAAAGTGGTTTCCTGCACCAACCCAGGGGCGAAAAGTCGTTTTTCAACACTAACACAAGTGTGAAAAGTGGTTTTTCAACACTAACACAAGTGCGAAAAGTGGTTTTTCTACACTAACACAAGTGCGAAAAGTGGTTTTTCAACACTAACACAAGTGCGAAAAGTGTTTTTTCCACACTAATACAAGTGCAAAAGTGGTTTCCTGCACCAACATAAGTGCGAAGGGTGGTTATTCAATACTAACACAAGTGCGAAAAGTGGTTTTTCAACACTAACACAAGTGCGAAAAGTGGTTTTTCAACACTAACACAAGTGCGAAAAGTGGTTTTTCAACACTAACACAAGTGCGAAAAGTGGTTTTTCAACACTAACACAAGTGCGAAAAGTGATGTTTCAACACTAACACAAGTACGAAAAGTGGTTTTTCAACACTAACACAAGTGCGAAAAGTGGTTTTTCCACACTAATACAAGTGCAAAAGTGGTTTCCTGCACCAACACAAGTGCGAAAAGTGGTTTTTCAACACTAACACAAGTGCAAAAAGTGGTTTTTCAACACTATCACAAGTGCAAAAAGTGTTTTTTCCACACTAATACAAGTGCAAAAGTGGTTTCCTGCACCAACACAAGTGCGAAAAGTGGTTTTTCAACACTAACACAAGTGCGAAAAGTGGTTTTTCAACACTAACACAAGTGCGAAAAGTGTTTTTTCCACACGAACACAAGTGCAAAAGTGGTTTCCTGCACCAACACAAGTGCGAAAAGTGGTTTTTCAACACTAACACAAGTGCGAAAAGTGGTTTTTCAACACTAACACAAGTGCAAAAGTGGTTTCCTGCACCAACACAAGTGCGAAAAGTGGTTTTTCAACACCAACACAAGTGCGAAAAGTGGATTTTCAACACTAACACAAGTGCGAAAAGTGGTTTTTCAACACTATCACAAGTGCAAAAAGTGTTTTTTCCACACTAATACAAGTGCAAAAGTGGTTTCCTGCACCAACACAAGTGCGAAAAGTGGTTTTTCAACACTAACACAAGTGCGAAAAGTGGTTTTTCAACACTAACACAAGTGCAAAAAGTGGTTTTTCAACACTAACACAAGTGCGAAAAGTGATTTTTCAACACTAACACAAGTGCGAAAAGTGGTTTTTCAAAACTAACACAAGTGCGAAAAGTGGTTTTCCAACACTAACACAAGTGCGAAAATGGTTTTTCCACACTAATACAAGTGCAAAAGTGGTTTCCTGCACCAACACAAGTGCGAAAAGTGGTTTTTCAACACTAACACAAGTGCGAAAAGTGGTTTTTCAACACTAACACAAGTGCGAAAAGTGGTTTTTCAACACCAACACAAGTGCGATAAGTGGTTTTTCAATGCTAACACAAGTGCGAAAAGTGGTTTTTCAACACTAACACAAGTGCGAAAAGTGGTTTTTCAACACTAACACAAGTGCGAAAAGTGTTTTTTCCACACTAATACAAGTGCAAAAGTGGTTTCCTGCACCAACACAAGTGCGAAAAGTGGTTTTTCAACACTAACACAAGTGCGAAAAGTGGTTTTTCAACACTAACACAAGTGCAAAAGTGGTTTCCTGCACCAACACAAGTGCGAAAAGTGGTTTTTCACCACCAACACAACTGCGAAAAGTGGTTTTTCAACACTAACACAAGTGCGAAAAGTGGTTTTTCAACACTATCACAAGTGCAAAAAGTGTTTTTTCCACACTAATACAAGTGCAAAAGTGGTTTCCTGCACCAACACAAGTGCGAAAAGTGGTTTTTCAACACTAACACAAGTGCGAAAAGTGATTTTTCAACACTAACCAGTGCGATAAGTGGTTTTTCAACACTATCACAAGTGCAAAAAGTGTTTTTTCCACACTAATACAAGTGCAAAAGTGGTTTCCTGCACCAACACAAGTGCGAAAAGTGGTTTTTCAACACTAACACAAGTGCGAAAAGTGGTTTTTCAACACTATCACAAGTGCGAAAAGTGGTTTTTCCACACTAATACAAGTGCAAAAGTGGTTTCCTGCACCAACACAAGTGCGAAAAGTGGTTTTTCAACACTAACACAAGTGCGAAAAGTGTTTTTGCCACACTAATACAAGTGCAAAAGTGGTTTCCTGCACCAACACAAGTGCGAAAAGTGGTTTTTCAACACTAACACAAGTGCAAAAAGTGGTTTTTCAACACTAACACAAGTGCAAAAGTGGTTTCCTGCACCAACACAAGTGCGAAAAGTGGTTTTCCAACACTAACACAAGTGCGAAAAGTGGTTTTTCCACACTAATACAAGTGCAAAAGTGGTTTCCTGCACCAACCCAGGGGCGAAAAGTGGTTTTTCAACACTAACACAAGTGTGAAAAGTGGTTTTTCAACACTAACACAAGTGCGAAAAGTGGTTTTTCTACACTAACACAAGTGCGAAAAGTGGTTTTTCAACACTAACACAAGTGCGAAAAGTGTTTTTTCCACACTAATACAAGTGCAAAAGTGGTTTCCTGCACCAACATAAGTGCGAAGGGTGGTTTTTCAATACTAACACAAGTGCGAAAAGTGGTTTTTCAACACTAACACAAGTGCGAAAAGTGGTTTTTCAACACTAACACAAGTGCGAAAAGTGGTTTTTCAACACTAACACAAGTGCGAAATGTGTTTTTTCCACACTAATACAAGTGCAAAAGTGGTTTCCTGCACCAACACAAGTGCGAAAAGTGGTTTTTCAACACTAACACAAGTGCGAAAAGTGGTTTTTCAACACTATCACAAGTGCAAAAAGTGTATTTTCCACACTAATACAAGTGCAAAAGTGGTTTCCTGCACCAACACAAGTGCGAAAAGTGGTTTTTCAACACTAACACAAGTGCGAAAAGTGGTTTTTCAACACTACCACAAGTGCAAAAAGTGTTTTTTCCACACTAATACAAGTGCAAAAGTGGTTTCCTGCACCAACACAAGTGCGAAAAGTGGTTTTTCAACACTAACACAAGTGCGAAAAGTGGTTTTTCAACACTAACACAAGTGCGAAAAGTGGTTTTTCTACACTAACACAAGTGCGAAAAGTGGTTTTTCAACACTAACACAAGTGCGAAAAGTGTTTTTTCCACACTAATACAAGTGCAAAAGTGGTTTCCTGCACCAACATAAGTGTGAAGGGTGGTTTTTCAATACTAACACAAGTGCGAAAAGTGGTTTTTCAACACTAACACAAGTGCGAAAAGTGGTTTTTCAACACTAACACAAGTGCGAAAAGTGGTTTTTCAACACTAACACAAGTGCGAAATGTGTTTTTTCCACACTAATACAAGTGCAAAAGTGGTTTCCTGCACCAACACAAGTGCGAAAAGTGGTTTTTCAACACTAACACAAGTGCAAAAAGTGGTTTTTCAACACTATCACAAGTGCAAAAAGTGTATTTTCCACACTAATACAAGTGCAAAAGTGGTTTCCTGCACCAACACAAGTGCGAAAAGTGGTTTTTCAACACTAACACAAGTGCGAAAAGTGGTTTTTCAACACTACCACAAGTGCAAAAAGTGTTTTTTCCACACTAATACAAGTGCAAAAGTGGTTTCCTGCACCAACACAAGTGCGAAAAGTGGTTTTTCAACACTAACACAAGTGCGAAAAGTGGTTTTTCAACACTAACACAAGTGCAAAAAGTGGTTTTTCCACACTAATACAAGTGCAAAAGTGGTTTCCTGCACCAACACAAGTGCGAAATGTGGTTTTTCAACACTAACACAAGTGCGAAAAGTGGTTTTTCAACACTAACACAAGTGCGAAAAGTCGTTTTTCAACACTAACACAAGTGAGAAAAGTGGTTTTTTCAACACCAACACAAGTGCGAAAAGTGTTTTTTCCACACTAATACAAGTACAAAAGTGGTTTCCTGCACCAACATAGGTGCGAAAGATGGTTTTTCAACACTAACACAAGTGCAAAAAGTGGTTTTTCAACACTAACACAAGTGCGAAAAGTGGTTTTTCAACACTAACACAAGTGCAAAAGTGGTTTCCTGCACCAACATAGGTGCGAAAGATGGTTTTTCAACACTAACACAAGTGCAAAAAGTGGTTTTTCAACACTAACACAAGTGCGAAAAGTGGATTTTCAACACTAACACAAGTGCGAAAAGTGGTTTTTCAACACTAACACAAGTGCGAAAAGTGGTTTTTCCACACTAATACAAGTGCAAAAGTGGTTTCCTGCACCAACACAAGTGCGAAAAGTGGTTTTTCAACACTAACACAAGTGTGAAAAGTGGTTTTTCAACACTAACACAAGTGCGAAAAGTGGTTTTCCAACACTAACACAAGTGCGAAAATGGTTTTTCCACACTAATACAAGTGCAAAAGTGGTTTCCTGCACCAACACAAGTGCGAAAAGTGGTTTTTCAACACTAACACAAGTGCGAAAAGTGGTTTTTCAACACTAACACAAGTGCGAAAAGTGGTTTTTCAACACTAACACAAGTGCGAAAAGTGTTTTTTCCACACTAATACAAGTGCAAAAGTGGTTTCCTGCACCAACACAAGTGCGAAAAGTGGTTTTTCAACATTAACACAAGTGCGAAAAGTGGTCTTTCAACACTAACACACGTGCAAAAGTGGTTTCCTGCACCAACACAAGTGCGAAAAGTGGTTTTTCAACACCAACACAAGTGCGAAAAGTGGTTTTTCAAGACTAACACAAGTGTGAAAAGTGGTTTTTCAACACTATCACAAGTGCAAAAAGTGTTTTTTCCACACTAATACAAGTGCAAAAGTGGTTTCCTGCACCAACACAAGTGCGAAAAGTGGTTTTTCAACACTAACACAAGTGCGAAAAGTGGTTTTTCAACACGAACACAAGTGCAAAAGTGGTTTCCTGCACCAACACAAGTGCGAAAAGTGGTTTTTCAACACTAACACAAGTGCGAAAAGTGGTTTTTCAACACTAACACAAGTGCAAAAGTGGTTTCCTGCACCAACACAAGTGCGAAAAGTGGTTTTTCAACACCAACACAAGTGCGAAAAGTGGATTTTCAACACTAACACAAGTGCGAAAAGTGGTTTTTCAACACTATCACAAGTGCAAAAAGTGTTTTTTCCACACTAATACAAGTGCAAAAGTGGTTTCCTGCACCAACACAAGTGCGAAAAGTGGTTTTTCAACACTAACACAAGTGCGAAAAGTGGTTTTTCAACACTAACACAAGTGCAAAAAGTGGTTTTTCAACACTAACACAAGTGCGAAAAGTGATTTTTCAACACTAACACAAGTGCGAAAAGTGGTTTTTCAAAACTAACACAAGTGCGAAAAGTGGTTTTCCAACACTAACACAAGTGCGAAAATGGTTTTTCCACACTAATACAAGTGCAAAAGTGGTTTCCTGCACCAACACAAGTGCGAAAAGTGGTTTTTCAACACTAACACAAGTGCGAAAAGTGGTTTTTCAACACTAACACAAGTGCGAAAAGTGGTTTTTCAACACCAACACAAGTGCGATAAGTGGTTTTTCAATGCTAACACAAGTGCGAAAAGTGGTTTTTCCACACTAATACAAGTGCAAAAGTGGTTTCCTGCACCAACACAAGTGCGAAAAGTGGTTTTTCAACACTAACACAAGTGCGAAAAGTGGTTTTTCAACACTAACACAAGTGCAAAAGTGGTTTCCTGCACCAACACAAGTGCGAAAAGTGGTTTTTCACCACCAACACAACTGCGAAAAGTGGTTTTTCAACACTAACACAAGTGCGAAAAGTGGTTTTTCAACACTATCACAAGTGCAAAAAGTGTTTTTTCCACACTAATACAAGTGCAAAAGTGGTTTCCTGCACCAACACAAGTGCGAAAAGTGGTTTTTCAACACTAACACAAGTGCGAAAAGTGATTTTTCAACACTAACAAGTGCGATAAGTGGTTTTTCAACACTATCACAAGTGCAAAAAGTGTTTTTTCCACACTAATACAAGTGCAAAAGTGGTTTCCTGCACCAACACAAGTGCGAAAAGTGGTTTTTCAACACTAACACAAGTGCGAAAAGTGGTTTTTCAACACTATCACAAGTGCGAAAAGTGGTTTTTCCACACTAATACAAGTGCAAAAGTGGTTTCCTGCACCAACACAAGTGCGAAAAGTGGTTTTTCAACACTAACACAAGTGCGAAAAGTGTTTTTTCCACACTAATACAAGTGCAAAAGTGGTTTCCTGCACCAGCACAAGTGCGAAAAGTGGTTTTTCAACACTAACACAAGTGCAAAAAGTGGTTTTTCAACACTAACACAAGTGCAAAAGTGGTTTCCTGCACCAACACAAGTGCGAAAAGTGGTTTTCCAACACTAACACAAGTGCGAAAAGTGGTTTTTCCACACTAATACAAGTGCAAAAGTGGTTTCCTGCACCAACCCTGGGGCGAAAAGTGGTTTTTCAACACTAACACAAGTGTGAAAAGTGGTTTTTCAACACTAACACAAGTGCGAAAAGTGGTTTTTCTACACTAACACAAGTGCGAAAAGTGGTTTTTCAACACTAACACAAGTGCGAAAAGTGTTTTTTCCACACTAATACAAGTGCAAAAGTGGTTTCCTGCACCAACATAAGTGCGAAGGGTGGTTTTTCAATACTAACACAAGTGCGAAAAGTGGTTTTTCAACACTAACACAAGTGCGAAAAGTGGTTTTTCAACACTAACACAAGTGCGAAAAGTGGTTTTTCAACACTAACACAAGTGCGAAATGTGTTTTTTCCACACTAATACAAGTGCAAAAGTGGTTTCCTGCACCAACACAAGTGCGAAAAGTGGTTTTTCAACACTAACACAAGTGCGAAAAGTGGTTTTTCAACACTACCACAAGTGCAAAAAGTGTTTTTTCCACACTAATACAAGTGCAAAAGTGGTTTCCTGCACCAACACAAGTGCGAAAAGTGGTTTTTCAACACTAACACAAGTGCGAAAAGTGGTTTTTCAACACTAACACAAGTGCGAAAAGTGGTTTTTCTACACTAACACAAGTGCGAAAAGTGGTTTTTCAACACTAACACAAGTGCGAAAAGTGTTTTTTCCACACTAATACAAGTGCAAAAGTGGTTTCCTGCACCAACATAAGTGTGAAGGGTGGTTTTTCAATACTAACACAAGTGCGAAAAGTGGTTTTTCAACACTAACACAAGTGCGAAAAGTGGTTTTTCAACACTAACACAAGTGCGAAAAGTGGTTTTTCAACACTAACACAAGTGCGAAATGTGTTTTTTCCACACTAATACAAGTGCAAAAGTGGTTTCCTGCACCAACACAAGTGCGAAAAGTGGTTTTTCAACACTAACACAAGTGCGAAAAGTGGTTTTTCAACACTATCACAAGTGCAAAAAGTGTATTTTCCACACTAATACAAGTGCAAAAGTGGTTTCCTGCACCAACACAAGTGCGAAAAGTGGTTTTTCAACACTAACACAAGTGCGAAAAGTGGTTTTTCAACACTACCACAAGTGCAAAAAGTGTTTTTTCCACACTAATACAAGTGCAAAAGTGGTTTCCTGCACCAACACAAGTGCGAAAAGTGGTTTTTCAACACTAACACAAGTGCGAAAAGTGGTTTTTCAACACTAACACAAGTGCAAAAAGTGGTTTTTCCACACTAATACAAGTGCAAAAGTGGTTTCCTGCACCAACACAAGTGCGAAATGTGGTTTTTCAACACTAACACAAGTGCGAAAAGTGGTTTTTCAACACTAACACAAGTGCGAAAAGTCGTTTTTCAACACTAACACAAGTGAGAAAAGTGGTTTTTTCAACACCAACACAAGTGCGAAAAGTGTTTTTTCCACACTAATACAAGTACAAAAGTGGTTTCCTGCACCAACATAGGTGCGAAAGATGGTTTTTCAACACTAACACAAGTGCAAAAAGTGGTTTTTCAACACTAACACAAGTGCGAAAAGTGGTTTTTCAACACGAACACAAGTGCGAAAAGTGGTTTTTCAACACTAACACAAGTGCGAAAAGTGGTTTTTCCACACTAATACAAGTGCAAAAGTGGTTTCCTGCACCAACACAAGTGCGAAAAGTGGTTTTTCAACACTAACACAAGTGCGAAAAGTGGTTTTTCAACACTAACACAAGTGCAAAAAGTGGTTTTTCCACACTAATACAAGTGCAAAAGTGGTTTCCTGCACCAACACAAGTGCGAAAAGTGGTTTTTCAACACTAACACAAGTGCGAAAAGTGTTTTTTCAACACTAACACAAGTGCGAAAAGTGGTTTTTCAACACTAACACAAGTGAGAAAAGTGGTTTTTTCAACACCAACACAAGTGCGAAAAGTGTTTTTTCCACACTAATACAAGTGCAAAAGTGGTTTCCTGCACCAACATAGGTGCGAAAGATGGTTTTTCAACACTAACACAAGTGCAAAAAGTGGTTTTTCAACACTAACACAAGTGCGAAAAGTGGATTTTCAACACTAACACAAGTGCGAAAATGGTTTTTCCACACTAATACAAGTGCAAAAGTGGTTTCCTGCACCAACACAAGTGCGAAAAGTGGTTTTTCAACACTAACACAAGTGCGAAAAGTGGTTTTTCAACACTAACACAAGTGCGAAAAGTGGTTTTTCAACACTAACACAAGTGCGAAAAGTGTTTTTTCCACACTAATACAAGTGCAAAAGTGGTTTCCTGCACCAACACAAGTGCGAAAAGTGGTTTTTCAACATTAACACAAGTGCGAAAAGTGGTCTTTCAACACTAACACACGTGCAAAAGTGGTTTCCTGCACCAACACAAGTGCGAAAAGTGGTTTTTCAACACCAACACAAGTGCGAAAAGTGGTTTTTCAACACTAACACAAGTGTGAAAAGTGGTTTTCCAACACTATCACAAGTGCAAAAAGTGTTTTTTCCACACTAATACAAGTGCAAAAGTGGTTTCCTGCACCAACACAAGTGCGAAAAGTGGTTTTTCAACACTAACACAAGTGCGAAAAGTGGTTTTTCAACACTAACACAAGTGCGAAAAGTGGTTTTTCAACACTATCACAAGTGCAAAAAGTGTTTTTTCCACACTAATACAAGTGCAAAAGTGGTTTCCTGCACCAACACAAGTGCGAAAAGTGGTTTATCAACACTAACACAAGTGCGAAAAGTGGTTTTTCAACACTATCACAAGTGCAAAAAGTGGTTTTTCAACACTAACACAAGTGCGAAAAGTGGTTTTTCAACACTAACACAAGTGCGAAAAGTGGTTTTTCAACACTAACACAAGTGCGAAAAGTGGTTTTTCCACACTAATACAAGTGCAAAAGTGGTTTCCTGCACCAACACAAGTGCGAAAAGTGGTTTTTCAACACTAACACAAGTGCGAAAAGTGGTTTTTCAACACTAACACAAGTGCAAAAGTGGTTTCCTGCACCAACACAAGTGCGAAAAGTGGTTTTTCAACACCAACACAAGTGCGAAAAGTGGTTTTTCAACACTAACACAAGTGCGAAAAGTGGTTTTTCAACACTATCACAAGTGCAAAAAGTGTTTTTTCCACACTAATACAAGTGCAAAAGTGGTTTCCTGCACCAACAGAAGTGCGAAAAGTGGTTTTTCAACACTAACACAAGTGCGAAAAGTGATTTTTCAACACTAACACAAGTGCGATAAGTGGTTTTTCAACACTATCACAAGTGCAAAAAGTGTTTTTTCCACACTAATACAAGTGCAAAAGTGGTTTCCTGCACCAACACAAGTGCGAAAAGTGGTTTTTCAACACTAACACAAGTGCGAAAAGTGGTTTTTCAACACTATCACAAGTGTGAAAAGTGGTTTTTCCACACTAATACAAGTGCAAAAGTGGTTTCCTGCACCAACACAAGTGCGAAAAGTGGTTTTTCAACACTAACACAAGTGCGAAAAGTGTTTTTTCCACACTAATACAAGTGCAAAAGTGGTTTCCTGCACCAACACAAGTGTGAAAAGTGGTTTTTCAACACTAACACAAGTGCAAAAGTGGTTTCCTGCACCAACACAAGTGCAAAAAGTGGTTTTTCAACACTAACACAAGTGCAAAAGTGGTTTCCTGCACCAACACAAGTGCGAAAAGTGGTTTTCCAACACTAACACAAGTGCGAAAAGTGGTTTTTCCACACTAATACAAGTGCAAAAGTGGTTTCCTGCACCAACCCAGGGGCGAAAAGTGGTTTTTCAACACTAACACAAGTGTGAAAAGTGGTTTTTCAACACTAACACAAGTGCGAAAAGTGGTTTTTCAACACTAACACAAGTGCGAAAAGTGGTTTTTCTACACTAACACAAGTGCGAAAAGTGGTTTTTCAACACTAACACAAGTGCGAAAAGTGTTTTTTCCACACTAATACAAGTGCAAAAGTGGTTTCCTGCACCAACATAAGTGCGAAGGGTGGTTATTCAATACTAACACAAGTGCGAAAAGTGGTTTTTCAACACTAACACAAGTGCGAAAAGTGGTTTTTCAACACTAACACAAGTGCGAAAAGTGGTTTTTCAACACTAACACAAGTGCGAAAAGTGGTTTTTCAACACTAACACAAGTGCGAAAAGTGATGTTTCAACACTAACACAAGTACGAAAAGTGGTTTTTCAACACTAACACAAGTGCGAAAAGTGGTTTTTCCACACTAATACAAGTGCAAAAGTGGTTTCCTGCACCAACACAAGTGCGAAAAGTGGTTTTTCAACACTAACACAAGTGCAAAAAGTGGTTTTTCAACACTATCACAAGTGCAAAAAGTGTTTTTTCCACACTAATACAAGTGCAAAAGTGGTTTCCTGCACCAACACAAGTGCGAAAAGTGGTTTTTCAACACTAACACAAGTGCGAAAAGTGGTTTTTCAACACTAACACAAGTGCGAAAAGTGTTTTTTCCACACGAACACAAGTGCAAAAGTGGTTTCCTGCACCAACACAAGTGCGAAAAGTGGTTTTTCAACACTAACACAAGTGCGAAAAGTGGTTTTTCAACACTAACACAAGTGCAAAAGTGGTTTCCTGCACCAACACAAGTGCGAAAAGTGGTTTTTCAACACCAACACAAGTGCGAAAAGTGGATTTTCAACACTAACACAAGTGCGAAAAGTGGTTTTTCAACACTATCACAAGTGCAAAAAGTGTTTTTTCCACACTAATACAAGTGCAAAAGTGGTTTCCTGCACCAACACAAGTGCGAAAAGTGGTTTTTCAACACTAACACAAGTGCGAAAAGTGGTTTTTCAACACTAACACAAGTGCAAAAAGTGGTTTTTCAACACTAACACAAGTGCGAAAAGTGATTTTTCAACACTAACACAAGTGCGAAAAGTGGTTTTTCAAAACTAACACAAGTGCGAAAAGTGGTTTTCCAACACTAACACAAGTGCGAAAATGGTTTTTCCACACTAATACAAGTGCAAAAGTGGTTTCCTGCACCAACACAAGTGCGAAAAGTGGTTTTTCAACACTAACACAAGTGCGAAAAGTGGTTTTTCAACACTAACACAAGTGCGAAAAGTGGTTTTTCAACACCAACACAAGTGCGATAAGTGGTTTTTCAATGCTAACACAAGTGCGAAAAGTGGTTTTTCAACACTAACACAAGTGCGAAAAGTGGTTTTTCAACACTAACACAAGTGCGAAAAGTGTTTTTTCCACACTAATACAAGTGCAAAAGTGGTTTCCTGCACCAACACAAGTGCGAAAAGTGGTTTTTCAACACTAACACAAGTGCGAAAAGTGGTTTTTCAACACTAACACAAGTGCAAAAGTGGTTTCCTGCACCAACACAAGTGCGAAAAGTGGTTTTTCACCACCAACACAACTGCGAAAAGTGGTTTTTCAACACTAACACAAGTGCGAAAAGTGGTTTTTCAACACTATCACAAGTGCAAAAAGTGTTTTTTCCACACTAATACAAGTGCAAAAGTGGTTTCCTGCACCAACACAAGTGCGAAAAGTGGTTTTTCAACACTAACACAAGTGCGAAAAGTGATTTTTCAACACTAACCAGTGCGATAAGTGGTTTTTCAACACTATCACAAGTGCAAAAAGTGTTTTTCCCACACTAATACAAGTGCAAAAGTGGTTTCCTGCACCAACACAAGTGCGAAAAGTGGTTTTTCAACACTAACACAAGTGCGAAAAGTGGTTTTTCAACACTATCACAAGTGCGAAAAGTGGTTTTTCCACACTAATACAAGTGCAAAAGTGGTTTCCTGCACCAACACAAGTGCGAAAAGTGGTTTTTCAACACTAACACAAGTGCGAAAAGTGTTTTTTCCACACTAATACAAGTGCAAAAGTGGTTTCCTGCACCAACACAAGTGCGAAAAGTGGTTTTTCAACACTAACACAAGTGCAAAAAGTGGTTTTTCAACACTAACACAAGTGCAAAAGTGGTTTCCTGCACCAACACAAGTGCGAAAAGTGGTTTTCCAACACTAACACAAGTGCGAAAAGTGGTTTTTCCACACTAATACAAGTGCAAAAGTGGTTTCCTGCACCAACCCAGGGGCGAAAAGTGGTTTTTCAACACTAACACAAGTGTGAAAAGTGGTTTTTCAACACTAACACAAGTGCGAAAAGTGGTTTTTCTACACTAACACAAGTGCGAAAAGTGGTTTTTCAACACTAACACAAGTGCGAAAAGTGTTTTTTCCACACTAATACAAGTGCAAAAGTGGTTTCCTGCACCAACATAAGTGCGAAGGGTGGTTTTTCAATACTAACACAAGTGCGAAAAGTGGTTTTTCAACACTAACACAAGTGCGAAAAGTGGTTTTTCAACACTAACACAAGTGCGAAAAGTGGTTTTTCAACACTAACACAAGTGCGAAATGTGTTTTTTCCACACTAATACAAGTGCAAAAGTGGTTTCCTGCACCAACACAAGTGCGAAAAGTGGTTTTTCAACACTAACACAAGTGCGAAAAGTGGTTTTTCAACACTATCACAAGTGCAAAAAGTGTATTTTCCACACTAATACAAGTGCAAAAGTGGTTTCCTGCACCAACACAAGTGCGAAAAGTGGTTTTTCAACACTAACACAAGTGCGAAAAGTGGTTTTTCAACACTACCACAAGTGCAAAAAGTGTTTTTTCCACACTAATACAAGTGCAAAAGTGGTTTCCTGCACCAACACAAGTGCGAAAAGTGGTTTTTCAACACTAACACAAGTGCGAAAAGTGGTTTTTCAACACTAACACAAGTGCGAAAAGTGGTTTTTCTACACTAACACAAGTGCGAAAAGTGGTTTTTCAACACTAACACAAGTGCGAAAAGTGTTTTTTCCACACTAATACAAGTGCAAAAGTGGTTTCCTGCACCAACATAAGTGTGAAGGGTGGTTTTTCAATACTAACACAAGTGCGAAAAGTGGTTTTTCAACACTAACACAAGTGCGAAAAGTGGTTTTTCAACACTAACACAAGTGCGAAAAGTGGTTTTTCAACACTAACACAAGTGCGAAATGTGTTTTTTCCACACTAATACAAGTGCAAAAGTGGTTTCCTGCACCAACACAAGTGCGAAAAGTGGTTTTTCAACACTAACACAAGTGCGAAAAGTGGTTTTTCAACACTATCACAAGTGCAAAAAGTGTATTTTCCACACTAATACAAGTGCAAAAGTGGTTTCCTGCACCAACACAAGTGCGAAAAGTGGTTTTTCAACACTAACACAAGTGCGAAAAGTGGTTTTTCAACACTACCACAAGTGCAAAAAGTGTTTTTTCCACACTAATACAAGTGCAAAAGTGGTTTCCTGCACCAACACAAGTGCGAAAAGTGTTTTTTCAACACTAACACAAGTGCGAAAAGTGGTTTTTCAACACTAACACAAGTGCAAAAAGTGGTTTTTCCACACTAATACAAGTGCAAAAGTGGTTTCCTGCACCAACACAAGTGCGAAATGTGGTTTTTCAACACTAACACAAGTGCGAAAAGTGGTTTTTCAACACTAACACAAGTGCGAAAAGTCGTTTTTCAACACTAACACAAGTGAGAAAAGTGGTTTTTTCAACACCAACACAAGTGCGAAAAGTGTTTTTTCCACACTAATACAAGTACAAAAGTGGTTTCCTGCACCAACATAGGTGCGAAAGATGGTTTTTCAACACTAACACAAGTGCAAAAAGTGGTTTTTCAACACTAACACAAGTGCGAAAAGTGGTTTTTCAACACTAACACAAGTGCAAAAGTGGTTTCCTGCACCAACATAGGTGCGAAAGATGGTTTTTCAACACTAACACAAGTGCAAAAAGTGGTTTTTCAACACTAACACAAGTGCGAAAAGTGGATTTTCAACACTAACACAAGTGCGAAAAGTGGTTTTTCAACACTAACACAAGTGCGAAAAGTGGTTTTTCCACACTAATACAAGTGCAAAAGTGGTTTCCTGCACCAACACAAGTGCGAAAAGTGGTTTTTCAACACGAACACAAGTGTGAAAAGTGGTTTTTCAACACTAACACAAGTGCGAAAAGTGGTTTTCCAACACTAACACAAGTGCGAAAATGGTTTTTCCACACTAATACAAGTGCAAAAGTGGTTTCCTGCACCAACACAAGTGCGAAAAGTGGTTTTTCAACACTAACACAAGTGCGAAAAGTGGTTTTTCAACACTAACACAAGTGCGAAAAGTGGTTTTTCAACACTAACACAAGTGCGAAAAGTGTTTTTTCCACACTAATACAAGTGCAAAAGTGGTTTCCTGCACCAACACAAGTGCGGAAAGTGGTTTTTCAACATTAACACAAGTGCGAAAAGTGGTCTTTCAACACTAACACACGTGCAAAAGTGGTTTCCTGCACCAACACAAGTGCGAAAAGTGGTTTTTCAACACCAACACAAGTGCGAAAAGTGGTTTTTCAAGACTAACACAAGTGTGAAAAGTGGTTTTTCAACACTATCACAAGTGCAAAAAGTGTTTTTTCCACACTAATACAAGTGCAAAAGTGGTTTCCTGCACCAACACAAGTGCGAAAAGTGGTTTTTCAACACTAACACAAGTGCGAAAAGTGGTTTTTCAACACGAACACAAGTGCAAAAGTGGTTTCCTGCACCAACACAAGTGCGAAAAGTGGTTTTTCAACACTAACACAAGTGCGAAAAGTGGTTTTTCAACACTAACACAAGTGCAAAAGTGGTTTCCTGCACCAACACAAGTGCGAAAAGTGGTTTTTCAACACCAACACAAGTGCGAAAAGTGGATTTTCAACACTAACACAAGTGCGAAAAGTGGTTTTTCAACACTATCACAAGTGCAAAAAGTGTTTTTTCCACACTAATACAAGTGCAAAAGTGGTTTCCTGCACCAACACAAGTGCGAAAAGTGGTTTTTCAACACTAACACAAGTGCGAAAAGTGGTTTTTCAACACTAACACAAGTGCAAAAAGTGGTTTTTCAACACTAACACAAGTGCGAAAAGTGATTTTTCAACACTAACACAAGTGCGAAAAGTGGTTTTTCAAAACTAACACAAGTGCGAAAAGTGGTTTTCCAACACTAACACAAGTGCGAAAATGGTTTTTCCACACTAATACAAGTGCAAAAGTGGTTTCCTGCACCAACACAAGTGCGAAAAGTGGTTTTTCAACACTAACACAAGTGCGAAAAGTGGTTTTTCAACACTAACACAAGTGCGAAAAGTGGTTTTTCAACACCAACACAAGTGCGATAAGTGGTTTTTCAATGCTAACACAAGTGCGAAAAGTGGTTTTTCAACACTAACACAAGTGCGAAAAGTGGTTTTTCAACACTAACACAAGTGCGAAAAGTGTTTTTTCCACACTAATACAAGTGCAAAAGTGGTTTCCTGCACCAACACAAGTGCGAAAAGTGGTTTTTCAACACTAACACAAGTGCGAAAAGTGGTTTTTCAACACTAACACAAGTGCAAAAGTGGTTTCCTGCACCAACACAACTGCGAAAAGTGGTTTTTCAACACTAACACAAGTGCGAAAAGTGGTTTTTCAACACTATCACAAGTGCAAAAAGTGTTTTTTCCACACTAATACAAGTGCAAAAGTGGTTTCCTGCACCAACACAAGTGCGAAAAGTGGTTTTTCAACACTAACACAAGTGCGAAAAGTGATTTTTCAACACTAACAAGTGCGATAAGTGGTTTTTCAACACTATCACAAGTGCAAAAAGTGTTTTTTCCACACTAATACAAGTGCAAAAGTGGTTTCCTGCACCAACACAAGTGCGAAAAGTGGTTTTTCAACACTAACACAAGTGCGAAAAGTGGTTTTTCAACACTATCACAAGTGCGAAAAGTGGTTTTTCCACACTAATACAAGTGCAAAAGTGGTTTCCTGCACCAACACAAGTGCGAAAAGTGGTTTTTCAACACTAACACAAGTGCGAAAAGTGTTTTTTCCACACTAATACAAGTGCAAAAGTGGTTTCCTGCACCAGCACAAGTGCGAAAAGTGGTTTTTCAACACTAACACAAGTGCAAAAAGTGGTTTTTCAACACTAACACAAGTGCAAAAGTGGTTTCCTGCACCAACACAAGTGCGAAAAGTGGTTTTCCAACACTAACACAAGTGCGAAAAGTGGTTTTTCCACACTAATACAAGTGCAAAAGTGGTTTCCTGCACCAACCCAGGGGCGAAAAGTGGTTTTTCAACACTAACACAAGTGTGAAAAGTGGTTTTTCAACACTAACACAAGTGCGAAAAGTGGTTTTTCTACACTAACACAAGTGCGAAAAGTGGTTTTTCAACACTAACACAAGTGCGAAAAGTGTTTTTTCCACACTAATACAAGTGCAAAAGTGGTTTCCTGCACCAACATAAGTGCGAAGGGTGGTTTTTCAATACTAACACAAGTGCGAAAAGTGGTTTTTCAACACTAACACAAGTGCGAAAAGTGGTTTTTCAACACTAACACAAGTGCGAAAAGTGGTTTTTCAACACTAACACAAGTGCGAAATGTGTTTTTTCCACACTAATACAAGTGCAAAAGTGGTTTCCTGCACCAACACAAGTGCGAAAAGTGGTTTTTCAACACTAACACAAGTGCGAAAAGTCGTTTTTCAACACTATCACAAGTGCAAAAAGTGTATTTTCCACACTAATACAAGTGCAAAAGTGGTTTCCTGCACCAACACAAGTGCGAAAAGTGGTTTTTCAACACTAACACAAGTGCGAAAAGTGGTTTTTCAACACTACCACAAGTGCAAAAAGTGTTTTTTCCACACTAATACAAGTGCAAAAGTGGTTTCCTGCACCAACACAAGTGCGAAAAGTGGTTTTTCAACACTAACACAAGTGCGAAAAGTGGTTTTTCAACACTAACACAAGTGCGAAAAGTGGTTTTTCTACACTAACACAAGTGCGAAAAGTGGTTTTTCAACACTAACACAAGTGCGAAAAGTGTTTTTTCCACACTAATACAAGTGCAAAAGTGGTTTCCTGCACCAACATAAGTGTGAAGGGTGGTTTTTCAATACTAACACAAGTGCGAAAAGTGGTTTTTCAACACTAACACAAGTGCGAAAAGTGGTTTTTCAACACTAACACAAGTGCGAAAAGTGGTTTTTCAACACTAACACAAGTGCGAAATGTGTTTTTTCCACACTAATACAAGTGCAAAAGTGGTTTCCTGCACCAACACAAGTGCGAAAAGTGGTTTTTCAACACTAACACAAGTGCGAAAAGTGGTTTTTCAACACTATCACAAGTGCAAAAAGTGTATTTTCCACACTAATACAAGTGCAAAAGTGGTTTCCTGCACCAACACAAGTGCGAAAAGTGGTTTTTCAACACTAACACAAGTGCGAAAAGTGGTTTTTCAACACTACCACAAGTGCAAAAAGTGTTTTTTCCACACTAATACAAGTGCAAAAGTGGTTTCCTGCACCAACACAAGTGCGAAAAGTGGTTTTTCAACACTAACACAAGTGCGAAAAGTGGTTTTTCAACACTAACACAAGTGCAAAAAGTGGTTTTTCCACACTAATACAAGTGCAAAAGTGGTTTCCTGCACCAACACAAGTGCGAAATGTGGTTTTTCAACACTAACACAAGTGCGAAAAGTGGTTTTTCAACACTAACACAAGTGCGAAAAGTCGTTTTTCAACACTAACACAAGTGAGAAAAGTGGTTTTTTCAACACCAACACAAGTGCGAAAAGTGTTTTTTCCACACTAATACAAGTACAAAAGTGGTTTCCTGCACCAACATAGGTGCGAAAGATGGTTTTTCAACACTAACACAAGTGCAAAAAGTGGTTTTTCAACACTAACACAAGTGCGAAAAGTGGTTTTTCAACACTAACACAAGTGCGAAAAGTGGTTTTTCAACACTAACACAAGTGCGAAAAGTGGTTTTTCCACACTAATACAAGTGCAAAAGTGGTTTCCTGCACCAACACAAGTGCGAAAAGTGGTTTTTCAACACTAACACAAGTGCGAAAAGTGGTTTTTCAACACTAACACAAGTGCAAAAAGTGGTTTTTCCACACTAATACAAGTGCAAAAGTGGTTTCCTGCACCAACACAAGTGCGAAAAGTGGTTTTTCAACACTAACACAAGTGCGAAAAGTGGTTTTTCAACACTAACACAAGTGCGAAAAGTGGTTTTTCAACACTAACACAAGTGAGAAAAGTGGTTTTTTCAACACCAACACAAGTGCGAAAAGTGTTTTTTCCACACTAATACAAGTGCAAAAGTGGTTTCCTGCACCAACATAGGTGCGAAAGATGGTTTTTCAACACTAACACAAGTGCAAAAAGTGGTTTTTCAACACTAACACAAGTGCGAAAAGTGGATTTTCAACACTAACACAAGTGCGAAAAGTGGTTTTTCAACACTAACACAAGTGTGAAAAGTGGTTTTTCCACACTAATACAAGTGCAAAAGTGGTTTCCTGCACCAACACAAGTGCGAAAAGTGGTTTTTCAACACTAACACAAGTGCGAAAAGTGGTTTTTCAACACTAACACAAGTGCGAAAAGTGGTTTTTCAACACTAACACAAGTGCGAAAAGTGTTTTTTCCACACTAATACAAGTGCAAAAGTGGTTTCCTGCACCAACACAAGTGCGAAAAGTGGTTTTTCAACATTAACACAAGTGCGAAAAGTGGTCTTTCAACACTAACACACGTGCAAAAGTGGTTTCCTGCACCAACACAAGTGCGAAAAGTGGTTTTTCAACACCAACACAAGTGCGAAAAGTGGTTTTTCAACACTAACACAAGTGTGAAAAGTGGTTTTTCAACACTATCACAAGTGCAAAAAGTGTTTTTTCCACACTAATACAAGTGCAAAAGTGGTTTCCTGCACCAACACAAGTGCGAAAAGTGGTTTTTCAACACTAACACAAGTGCGAAAAGTGGTTTTTCAACACTAACACAAGTGCGAAAAGTGGTTTTTCAACACTATCACAAGTGCAAAAAGTGTTTTTTCCACACTAATACAAGTGCAAAAGTGGTTTCCTGCACCAACACAAGTGCGAAAAGTGGTTTATCAACACTAACACAAGTGCGAAAAGTGGTTTTTCAACACTATCACAAGTGCAAAAAGTGGTTTTTCAACACTAACACAAGTGCGAAAAGTGGTTTTTCAACACTAACACAAGTGCGAAAAGTGGTTTTTCAACACTAACACAAGTGCGAAAAGTGGTTTTTCCACACTAATATAAGTGCAAAAGTGGTTTCCTGCACCAACACAAGTGCGAAAAGTGGTTTTTCAACACTAACACAAGTGTGAAAAGTGGTTTTTCAACACTAACACAAGTGCGAAAAGTGGTTTTCCAACATTAACACAAGTGCGAAAATGGTTTTTCCACACTAATACAAGTGCAAAAGTGGTTTCCTGCACCAACACAAGTGCGAAAAGTGGTTTTTCAACACTAACACAAGTGCGAAAAGTGGTTTTTCAACACTAACACAAGTGCGAAAAGTGGTTTTTCAACACTAACACAAGTGCGAAAAGTGGTTTTTCAACACTAACACAAGTGCGAAAAGTGTTTTTTCCACACTAATACAAGTGCAAAAGTGGTTTCCTGCACCAACACAAGTGCGAAAAGTGGTTTTTCAACATTAACACAAGTGCGAAAAGTGGTTTTTCAACACTAACACACGTGCAAAAGTGGTTTCCTGCACCAACACAAGTGCGAAAAGTGGTTTTTCAACACCAACACAAGTGCGAAAAGTGTTTTTTCCACACTAATACAAGTGCAAAAGTGGTTTCCTGCACCAACACAAGTGCGAAAAGTGGTTTATCAACACTAACACAAGTGCGAAAAGTGGTTTTTCAACACTATCACAAGTGCAAAAAGTGTTTTTTCCACACTAATACAAGTGCAAAAGTGGTTTCCTGCACCAACACAAGTGCGAAAAGTGGTTTTTCAACACTAACACAAGTGCGAAAAGTGGTTTTTCAACACTACCATAAGTGCAAAAAGTGTTTTTTCCACACTAATACAAGTGCAAAAGTGGTTTCCTGCACCAACACAAGTGCGAAATGTGGTTTTTCAACACTAACACAAGTGCGAAAAGTGGTTTTTCAACACTATCACAAGTGCAAAAAGTGTTTTTTCTACACTAATACAAGTGCAAAAGTGGTTTCCTGCACCAACACAAGTGCGAAAAGTGGTTTTTCAACACTAACACAAGTGCGAAAAGTGGTTTTTCAACACTAACACAAGTGCGAAAAGTGGTTTTCCACACTAATACAAGTAGAAAAGTGGTTTCCTGCACCAACACAAGTGCGAAAAGTGGTTTTTCAATACTAACACAAGTGCGAAAAGTGGTTTTCCACACTAATACAAGTAGAAAAGTGGTATCCTGCACCAACACAAGTGCGAAAAGTGGTTTTTCAACACTAACACAAGTGCGAAAAGTGGGTTTTCAACACTATCACAAGTGCAAAAATTGTTTTTTCCACACTAATACAAGTGCAAAATTGGTTTCCTGCACCAACACAAGTGCGAAAAGGGGTTTTTCAACACTAACACAAGTGCAAAAAGTGGTTTTTCAACACTAACACAAGTGCAAAAAGTGTTTTTTCCACACTAATACAAGTGCAAAAGTGGTTTCCTGCACCAACACAAGTGCGAAAAGTGGTTTTTCAACACTAACACAAGTTCAAAAAGTGGTTTTTCAACACTATCACAAGTGCAAAAAGTGTTTTTTCCACACTAATACAAGTGCAAAAGTGGTTTCCTGCACCAACTTTAGTGTGAAAAGTGGTTTTACAACACTAACACAAGTGCGAAAAGTGGTTTTTCTACACTAATACAAGTGCGAGAAGTGGTTTTCCCACACTAATACAAGTGCAAAAGTGGTTTCCTGCACCAACACAAGTGCGAAAAGTGGTTTTTCAACACTAACACAAGTGCGAAAAGTGGTTTTACAACACTAACACAAGTGCGAAAAGTGGTTTTTCTACACTAATACAAGTGCGAGAAGTGGTTTTCCCACACTAATACAAGTGCAAAAGTGGTTTCCTGCACCAACACAAGTGCGAAAAGTGGTTTTTCAACACTAACACAAGTGCGAAAAGTGGTTTTTCAACACTAACACAAGTGCGAAAAGTGGTTTTTCAACACTAACACAAGTGCGAAAAGTGGTTTTTCAACACTAACACAAGTGCGAAAAGTGGTTTTTCAACACTAACACAAGTGCAAAAAGTGGTTTTTCAACACTAACACAAGTGCAAAAGTGGTTTCCTGCACCAACACAAGTGCGAAAAGTGGTTTTCCAACACTAACACAAGTGCGAAAAGTGGTTTTTCCACACTAATACAAGTGCAAAAGTGGTTTCCTGCACCAACCCAGGGGCGAAAAGTGGTTTTTCAACACTAACACAAGTGCGAAAAGTGGTTTTTCAACACTAACACAAGTGCGAAAAGTGTTTTTTCCACACTAATACAAGTGCAAAAGTGGTTTCCTGCACCAACATAAGTGCGAAGGGTGGTTTTTCAATACTAACACAAGTGCGAAAAGTGGTTTTTCAACACTAAAACAAGTGCGAAAAGTGGTTTTTCAACACTAACACAAGTGCGAAAAGTGGTTTTTCAACACTAACACAAGTGCGAAATGTGTCTTTTCCACACTAATACAAGTGCAAAAGTGGTTTCCTGCACCAACACAAGTGCGAAAAGTGGTTTTTCAACACTAACACAAGTGCGAAAAGTGGTTTTTCAACACTAACACAAGTGCGAAAAGTGGTTTTCCAACACTAACACAAGTGCGAAAATGGTTTTTCCACACTAATACAAGTGCAAAAGTGGTTTCCTGCACCAACACAAGCGCGAAAAGTGGTTTTTCAACACTAACACAAGTGCGAAAAGTGGTTTTTCAACACTAACACAAGTGCGATAAGTGGTTTTTCAACGCTAACACAAGTGCGAAAAGTGGTTTTTCAACACTAACACAAGTGCGAAAAGTGGTTTTTCAACACTAACACAAGTGCGAAAAGTGTTTTTTCCACACTAATACAAGTGCAAAAGTGGTTTCCTGCACCAACACAAGTGCGAAAAGTGGTTTTTCAACACTAACACAAGTGCGAAAAGTGGTTTTTCAACACTAACACAAGTGCAAAAGTGGTTTCCTGCACCAACACAAGTGCGAAAAGTGGTTTTTCAACACCAACACAAGTGCGAAAAGTGGTTTTTCAACACTAACACAAGTGCGAAAAGTGGTTTTTCAACACTATCACAAGTGCAAAAAGTGTTTTTTCCACACTAATACAAGTGCAAAAGTGGTTTCCTGCACCAACACAAGTGCGAAAAGTGGTTTTTCAACACTAACACAAGTGCGAAAAGTGATTTTTCAACACTAACACAAGTGCGGTAAGTGGTTTTTCAACACTATCACAAGTGCGAAAAGTGGTTTTTCAACACTAACACACGTGCAAAAGTGGTTTCCTGCACCAACACAAGTGCGAAAAGTGGTTTTTCAACACCAACACAAGCGCGAAAAGTGGTTTTTCAACACTAACACAAGTGTGAAAAGTGGTTTTTCAACACTATCACAAGTGCAAAAAGTGTTTTTTCCACACTAATACAAGTGCAAAAGTGGTTTCTTGCACCAACACAAGTGCGAAAAGTGGTTTTCCAACACTAACACAAGTGCGAAAAGTGGTTTTTCAACACTAACACAAGTGCGAAAAGTGGTTTTTCAACACTATCACAAGTGCAAAAAGTGTTTTTTCCACACTAATACAAGTGCAAAAGTGGTTTCCTGCACCAACACAAGTGCGAAAGTGGTTTATCAACACTAACACAAGTGCGAAAAGTGGTTTTTCAACACTATCACAAGTGCAAAAAGTGTTTTTTCCACACTAATACAAGTGCAAAAGTGGTTTCCTGCACCAACACAAGTGCGAAAAGTGGTTTTTCAACACTAACACAAGTGCGAAAAGTGGTTTTTCAACACTACCACAAGTGCAAAAAGTGTTTTTTCCACACTAATACAAGTGCAAAAGTGGTTTCCTGCACCAACACAAGTGCGAAATGTGGTTTTTCAACACTAACACAAGTGCGAAAAGTGGTTTTTCAACACTATCACAAGTGCAAAAAGTGTTTTTTCCACACTAATACAAGTGCAAAAGTGGTTTCCTGCACCAACACAAGTGCGAAAAGTGGTTTTTCAACACTAACACAAGTGCGAAAAGTGGTTTTTCAAGACTAACACAAGTGTGAAAAGTGGTTTTTCAACACTATCACAAGTGCAAAAAGTGTTTTTTCCACACTAATACAAGTGCAAAAGTGGTTTCCTGCACCAACACAAGTGCGAAAAGTGGTTTTTCAACACTAACACAAGTGCGAAAAGTGGTTTTTCAACACGAACACAAGTGCAAAAGTGGTTTCCTGCACCAACACAAGTGCGAAAAGTGGTTTTTCAACACTAACACAAGTGCGAAAAGTGGTTTTTCAACACTAACACAAGTGCAAAAGTGGTTTCCTGCACCAACACAAGTGCGAAAAGTGGTTTTTCAACACCAACACAAGTGCGAAAAGTGGATTTTCAACACTAACACAAGTGCGAAAAGTGATTTTTCAACACTATCACAAGTGCAAAAAGTGTTTTTTCCACACTAATACAAGTGCAAAAGTGGTTTCCTGCACCAACACAAGTGCGAAAAGTGGTTTTTCAACACTAACACAAGTGCGAAAAGTGGTTTTTCAACACTAACACAAGTGCAAAAAGTGGTTTTTCAACACTAACACAAGTGCGAAAAGTGATTTTTCAACACTAACACAAGTGCGAAAAGTGGTTTTTCAAAACTAACACAAGTGCGAAAAGTGGTTTTCCAACACTAACACAAGTGCGAAAAGTGGTTTTTCAACACTAACACAAGTGCGAAAAGTGGTTTTTCCACACTAATACAAGTGCAAAAGTGGTTTCCTGCACCAACACAAGTGCGAAAAGTGGTTTTTCAACACTAACACAAGTGCGAAAAGTGGTTTTTCAACACTAACACAAGTGCGAAAAGTGGTTTTTCAACACCAACACAAGTGCGATAAGTGGTTTTTCAATGCTAACACAAGTGCGAAAAGTGGTTTTTCAACACTAACACAAGTGCGAAAAGTGGTTTTTCAACACTAACACAAGTGCGAAAAGTGTTTTTTCCACACTAATACAAGTGCAAAAGTGGTTTCCTGCACCAACACAAGTGCGAAAAGTGGTTTTTCAACACTAACACAAGTGCGAAAAGTGGTTTTTCAACACTAACACAAGTGCAAAAGTGGTTTCCTGCACCAACACAAGTGCGAAAAGTGGTTTTTCACCACCAACACAACTGCGAAAAGTGGTTTTTCAACACTAACACAAGTGCGAAAAGTGGTTTTTCAACACTATCACAAGTGCAAAAAGTGTTTTTTCCACACTAATACAAGTGCAAAAGTGGTTTCCTGCACCAACACAAGTGCGAAAAGTGGTTTTTCAACACTAACACAAGTGCGAAAAGTGATTTTTCAACACTAACAAGTGCGATAAGTGGTTTTTCAACACTATCACAAGTGCAAAAAGTGTTTTTTCCACACTAATACAAGTGCAAAAGTGGTTTCCTGCACCAACACAAGTGCGAAAAGTGGTTTTTCAACACTAACACAAGTGCGAAAAGTGGTTTTTCAACACTATCACAAGTGCGAAAAGTGGTTTTTCCACACTAATACAAGTGCAAAAGTGGTTTCCTGCACCAACACAAGTGCGAAAAGTGGTTTTTCAACACTAACACAAGTGCGAAAAGTGTTTTTTCCACACTAATACAAGTGCAAAAGTGGTTTCCTGCACCAGCACAAGTGCGAAAAGTGGTTTTTCAACACTAACACAAGTGCAAAAAGTGGTTTTTCAACACTAACACAAGTGCAAAAGTGGTTTCCTGCACCAACACAAGTGCGAAAAGTGGTTTTCCAACACTAACACAAGTGCGAAAAGTGGTTTTTCCACACTAATACAAGTGCAAAAGTGGTTTCCTGCACCAACCCAGGGGCGAAAAGTGGTTTTTCAACACTAACACAAGTGTGAAAAGTGGTTTTTCAACACTAACACAAGTGCGAAAAGTGGTTTTTCTACACTAACACAAGTGCGAAAAGTGGTTTTTCAACACTAACACAAGTGCGAAAAGTGTTTTTTCCACACTAATACAAGTGCAAAAGTGGTTTCCTGCACCAACATAAGTGCGAAGGGTGGTTTTTCAATACTAACACAAGTGCGAAAAGTGGTTTTTCAACACTAACACAAGTGCGAAAAGTGGTTTTTCAACACTAACACAAGTGCGAAAAGTGGTTTTTCAACACTAACACAAGTGCGAAATGTGTTTTTTCCACACTAATACAAGTGCAAAAGTGGTTTCCTGCACCAACACAAGTGCGAAAAGTGGTTTTTCAACACTAACACAAGTGCGAAAAGTCGTTTTTCAACACTATCACAAGTGCAAAAAGTGTATTTTCCACACTAATACAAGTGCAAAAGTGGTTTCCTGCACCAACACAAGTGCGAAAAGTGGTTTTTCAACACTAACACAAGTGCGAAAAGTGGTTTTTCAACACTACCACAAGTGCAAAAAGTGTTTTTTCCACACTAATACAAGTGCAAAAGTGGTTTCCTGCACCAACACAAGTGCGAAAAGTGGTTTTTCAACACTAACACAAGTGCGAAAAGTGGTTTTTCAACACTAACACAAGTGCGAAAAGTGGTTTTTCTACACTAACACAAGTGCGAAAAGTGGTTTTTCAACACTAACACAAGTGCGAAAAGTGTTTTTTCCACACTAATACAAGTGCAAAAGTGGTTTCCTGCACCAACATAAGTGTGAAGGGTGGTTTTTCAATACTAACACAAGTGCGAAAAGTGGTTTTTCAACACTAACACAAGTGCGAAAAGTGGTTTTTCAACACTAACACAAGTGCGAAAAGTGGTTTTTCAACACTAACACAAGTGCGAAATGTGTTTTTTCCACACTAATACAAGTGCAAAAGTGGTTTCCTGCACCAACACAAGTGCGAAAAGTGGTTTTTCAACACTAACACAAGTGCGAAAAGTGGTTTTTCAACACTATCACAAGTGCAAAAAGTGTATTTTCCACACTAATACAAGTGCAAAAGTGGTTTCCTGCACCAACACAAGTGCGAAAAGTGGTTTTTCAACACTAACACAAGTGCGAAAAGTGGTTTTTCAACACTACCACAAGTGCAAAAAGTGTTTTTTCCACACTAATACAAGTGCAAAAGTGGTTTCCTGCACCAACACAAGTGCGAAAAGTGGTTTTTCAACACTAACACAAGTGCGAAAAGTGGTTTTTCAACACTAACACAAGTGCAAAAAGTGGTTTTTCCACACTAATACAAGTGCAAAAGTGGTTTCCTGCACCAACACAAGTGCGAAATGTGGTTTTTCAACACTAACACAAGTGCGAAAAGTGGTTTTTCAACACTAACACAAGTGCGAAAAGTCGTTTTTCAACACTAACACAAGTGAGAAAAGTGGTTTTTTCAACACCAACACAAGTGCGAAAAGTGTTTTTTCCACACTAATACAAGTACAAAAGTGGTTTCCTGCACCAACATAGGTGCGAAAGATGGTTTTTCAACACTAACACAAGTGCAAAAAGTGGTTTTTCAACACTAACACAAGTGCGAAAAGTGGTTTTTCAACACTAACACAAGTGCGAAAAGTGGTTTTTCAACACTAACACAAGTGCGAAAAGTGGTTTTTCCACACTAATACAAGTGCAAAAGTGGTTTCCTGCACCAACACAAGTGCGAAAAGTGGTTTTTCAACACTAACACAAGTGCGAAAAGTGGTTTTTCAACACTAACACAAGTGCAAAAAGTGGTTTTTCCACACTAATACAAGTGCAAAAGTGGTTTCCTGCACCAACACAAGTGCGAAAAGTGGTTTTTCAACACTAACACAAGTGCGAAAAGTGGTTTTTCAACACTAACACAAGTGCGAAAAGTGGTTTTTCAACACTAACACAAGTGAGAAAAGTGGTTTTTTCAACACCAACACAAGTGCGAAAAGTGTTTTTTCCACACTAATACAAGTGCAAAAGTGGTTTCCTGCACCAACATAGGTGCGAAAGATGGTTTTTCAACACTAACACAAGTGCAAAAAGTGGTTTTTCAACACTAACACAAGTGCGAAAAGTGGATTTTCAACACTAACACAAGTGCGAAAAGTGGTTTTTCAACACTAACACAAGTGTGAAAAGTGGTTTTTCCACACTAATACAAGTGCAAAAGTGGTTTCCTGCACCAACACAAGTGCGAAAAGTGGTTTTTCAACACTAACATAAGTGCGAAAAGTGGTTTTTCAACACTAACACAAGTGCGAAAAGTGGTTTTTCAACACTAACACAAGTGCGAAAAGTGTTTTTTCCACACTAATACAAGTGCAAAAGTGGTTTCCTGCACCAACACAAGTGCGAAAAGTGGTTTTTCAACATTAACACAAGTGCGAAAAGTGGTCTTTCAACACTAACACACGTGCAAAAGTGGTTTCCTGCACCAACACAAGTGCGAAAAGTGGTTTTTCAACACCAACACAAGTGCGAAAAGTGGTTTTTCAACACTAACACAAGTGTGAAAAGTGGTTTTTCAACACTATCACAAGTGCAAAAAGTGTTTTTTCCACACTAATACAAGTGCAAAAGTGGTTTCCTGCACCAACACAAGTGCGAAAAGTGGTTTTTCAACACTAACACAAGTGCGAAAAGTGGTTTTTCAACACTAACACAAGTGCGAAAAGTGGTTTTTCAACACTATCACAAGTGCAAAAAGTGTTTTTTCCACACTAATACAAGTGCAAAAGTGGTTTCCTGCACCAACACAAGTGCGAAAAGTGGTTTATCAACACTAACACAAGTGCGAAAAGTGGTTTTTCAACACTATCACAAGTGCAAAAAGTGGTTTTTCAACACTAACACAAGTGCGAAAAGTGGTTTTTCAACACTAACACAAGTGCGAAAAGTGGTTTTTCAACACTAACACAAGTGCGAAAAGTGGTTTTTCCACACTAATATAAGTGCAAAAGTGGTTTCCTGCACCAACACAAGTGCGAAAAGTGGTTTTTCAACACTAACACAAGTGTGAAAAGTGGTTTTTCAACACTAACACAAGTGCGAAAAGTGGTTTTCCAACATTAACACAAGTGCGAAAATGGTTTTTCCACACTAATACAAGTGCAAAAGTGGTTTCCTGCACCAACACAAGTGCGAAAAGTGGTTTTTCAACACTAACACAAGTGCGAAAAGTGGTTTTTCAACACTAACACAAGTGCGAAAAGTGGTTTTTCAACACTAACACAAGTGCGAAAAGTGGTTTTTCAACACTAACACAAGTGCGAAAAGTGTTTTTTCCACACTAATACAAGTGCAAAAGTGGTTTCCTGCACCAACACAAGTGCGAAAAGTGGTTTTTCAACATTAACACAAGTGCGAAAAGTGGTTTTTCAACACTAACACACGTGCAAAAGTGGTTTCCTGCACCAACACAAGTGCGAAAAGTGGTTTTTCAACACCAACACAAGTGCGAAAAGTGTTTTTTCCACACTAATACAAGTGCAAAAGTGGTTTCCTGCACCAACACAAGTGCGAAAAGTGGTTTATCAACACTAACACAAGTGCGAAAAGTGGTTTTTCAACACTATCACAAGTGCAAAAAGTGTTTTTTCCACACTAATACAAGTGCAAAAGTGGTTTCCTGCACCAACACAAGTGCGAAAAGTGGTTTTTCAACACTAACACAAGTGCGAAAAGTGGTTTTTCAACACTACCATAAGTGCAAAAAGTGTTTTTTCCACACTAATACAAGTGCAAAAGTGGTTTCCTGCACCAACACAAGTGCAAAATGTGGTTTTTCAACACTAACACAAGTGCGAAAAGTGGTTTTTCAACACTATCACAAGTGCAAAAAGTGTTTTTTCTACACTAATACAAGTGCAAAAGTGGTTTCCTGCACCAACACAAGTGCGAAAAGTGGTTTTTCAACACTAACACAAGTGCGAAAAGTGGTTTTTCAACACTAACACAAGTGCGAAAAGTGGTTTTCCACACTAATACAAGTAGAAAAGTGGTTTCCTGCACCAACACAAGTGCGAAAAGTGGTTTTTCAACACTAACACAAGTGCGAAAAGTGGTTTTCCACACTAATACAAGTAGAAAAGTGGTATCCTGCACCAACACAAGTGCGAAAAGTGGTTTTTCAACACTAACACAAGTGCGAAAAGTGGGTTTTCAACACTATCACAAGTGCAAAAATTGTTTTTTCCACACTAATACAAGTGCAAAATTGGTTTCCTGCACCAACACAAGTGCGAAAAGGGGTTTTTCAACACTAACACAAGTGCAAAAAGTGGTTTTTCAACACTAACACAAGTGCAAAAAGTGTTTTTTCCACACTAATACAAGTGCAAAAGTGGTTTCCTGCACCAACACAAGTGCGAAAAGTGGTTTTTCAACACTAACACAAGTTCAAAAAGTGGTTTTTCAACACTATCACAAGTGCAAAAAGTGTTTTTTCCACACTAATACAAGTGCAAAAGTGGTTTCCTGCACCAACTTTAGTGTGAAAAGTGGTTTTACAACACTAACACAAGTGCGAAAAGTGGTTTTTCTACACTAATACAAGTGCGAGAAGTGGTTTTCCCACACTAATACAAGTGCAAAAGTGGTTTCCTGCACCAACACAAGTGCGAAAAGTGGTTTTTCAACACTAACACAAGTGCGAAAAGTGGTTTTACAACACTAACACAAGTGCGAAAAGTGGTTTTTCTACACTAATACAAGTGCGAGAAGTGGTTTTCCCACACTAATACAAGTGCAAAAGTGGTTTCCTGCACCAACACAAGTGCGAAAAGTGGTTTTTCAACACTAACACAAGTGCGAAAAGTGGTTTTTCAACACTAACACAAGTGCGAAAAGTGGTTTTTCAACACTAACACAAGTGCGAAAAGTGGTTTTTCAACACTAACACAAGTGCGAAAAGTGGTTTTTCAACACTAACACAAGTGCAAAAAGTGGTTTTTCAACACTAACACAAGTGCAAAAGTGGTTTCCTGCACCAACACAAGTGCGAAAAGTGGTTTTCCAACACTAACACAAGTGCGAAAAGTGGTTTTTCCACACTAATACAAGTGCAAAAGTGGTTTCCTGCACCAACCCAGGGGCGAAAAGTGGTTTTTCAACACTAACACAAGTGCGAAAAGTGGTTTTTCAACACTAACACAAGTGCGAAAAGTGTTTTTTCCACACTAATACAAGTGCAAAAGTGGTTTCCTGCACCAACATAAGTGCGAAGGGTGGTTTTTCAATACTAACACAAGTGCGAAAAGTGGTTTTTCAACACTAAAACAAGTGCGAAAAGTGGTTTTTCAACACTAACACAAGTGCGAAAAGTGGTTTTTCAACACTAACACAAGTGCGAAATGTGTCTTTTCCACACTAATACAAGTGCAAAAGTGGTTTCCTGCACCAACACAAGTGCGAAAAGTGGTTTTTCAACACTAACACAAGTGCGAAAAGTGGTTTTTCAACACTAACACAAGTGCGAAAAGTGGTTTTCCAACACTAACACAAGTGCGAAAATGGTTTTTCCACACTAATACAAGTGCAAACGTGGTTTCCTGCACCAACACAAGCGCGAAAAGTGGTTTTTCAACACTAACACAAGTGCGAAAAGTGGTTTTTCAACACTAACACAAGTGCGATAAGTGGTTTTTCAACGCTAACACAAGTGCGAAAAGTGGTTTTTCAACACTAACACAAGTGCGAAAAGTGGTTTTTCAACACTAACACAAGTGCGAAAAGTGTTTTTTCCACACTAATACAAGTGCAAAAGTGGTTTCCTGCACCAACACAAGTGCGAAAAGTGGTTTTTCAACACTAACACAAGTGCGAAAAGTGGTTTTTCAACACTAACACAAGTGCAAAAGTGGTTTCCTGCACCAACACAAGTGCGAAAAGTGGTTTTTCAACACCAACACAAGTGCGAAAAGTGGTTTTTCAACACTAACACAAGTGCGAAAAGTGGTTTTTCAACACTATCACAAGTGCAAAAAGTGTTTTTTCCACACTAATACAAGTGCAAAAGTGGTTTCCTGCACCAACACAAGTGCGAAAAGTGGTTTTTCAACACTAACACAAGTGCGAAAAGTGATTTTTCAACACTAACACAAGTGCGGTAAGTGGTTTTTCAACACTATCACAAGTGCGAAAAGTGGTTTTTCAACACTAACACACGTGCAAAAGTGGTTTCCTGCACCAACACAAGTGCGAAAAGTGGTTTTTCAACACCAACACAAGCGCGAAAAGTGGTTTTTTCAACACTAACACAAGTGTGAAAAGTGGTTTTTCAACACTATCACAAGTGCAAAAAGTGTTTTTTCCACACTAATACAAGTGCAAAAGTGGTTTCTTGCACCAACACAAGTGCGAAAAGTGGTTTTCCAACACTAACACAAGTGCGAAAAGTGGTTTTTCAACACTAACACAAGTGCGAAAAGTGTTTTTCAACACTATCACAAGTGCAAAAAGTGTTTTTTCCACACTAATACAAGTGCAAAAGTGGTTTCCTGCACCAACACAAGTGCGAAAGTGGTTTATCAACACTAACACAAGTGCGAAAAGTGGTTTTTCAACACTATCACAAGTGCAAAAAGTGTTTTTTCCACACTAATACAAGTGCAAAAGTGGTTTCCTGCACCAACACAAGTGCGAAAAGTGGTTTTTCAACACTAACACAAGTGCGAAAAGTGGTTTTTCAACACTACCACAAGTGCAAAAAGTGTTTTTTCCACACTAATACAAGTGCAAAAGTGGTTTCCTGCACCAACACAAGTGCGAAATGTGGTTTTTCAACACTAACACAAGTGCGAAAAGTGGTTTTTCAACACTATCACAAGTGCAAAAAGTGTTTTTTCCACACTAATACAAGTGCAAAAGTGGTTTCCTGCACCAACACAAGTGCGAAAAGTGGTTTTTCAACACTAACACAAGTGCGAAAAGTGGTTTTTCAACACTAACACAAGTGCGAAAAGTGGTTTTCCACACTAATACAAGTAGAAAAGTGGTTTCCTGCACCAACACAAGTGCGAAAAGTGGTTTTTTTCAACACTAACACAAGTGCGAAAAGTGGTTTTTCAACACTATCACAAGTGCAAAAAGTGTTTTTTCCACACTAATACAAGTGCAAAATTGGTTTCCTGCACCAACACAAGTGCGAAAAGGGGTTTTTCAACACTAACACAAGTGCAAAAAGTGGTTTTTCAACACTAACACAAGTGCAAAAAGTGTTTTTTCCACACTAATACAAGTGCAAAAGTGGTTTCCTGCACCAACACAAGTGCGAAAAGTGGTTTTTCAACACTAACACAAGTTCAAAAAGTGGTTTTTCAACACTATCACAAGTGCAAAAAGTGTTTTTTCCACACTAATACAAGTGCAAAAGTGGTTTCCTGCACCAACTTTAGTGTGAAAAGTGGTTTTACAACACTAACACAAGTGCGAAAAGTGGTTTTTCTACACTAATACAAGTGCGAGAAGTGGTTTTCCCACACTAATACAAGTGCAAAAGTGGTTTCCTGCACCAACACAAGTGCGAAAAGTGGTTTTTCAACACTAACACAAGTGCGAAAAGTGGTTTTACAACACTAACACAAGTGCGAAAAGTGGTTTTTCTACACTAATACAAGTGCGAGAAGTGGTTTTCCCACACTAATACAAGTGCAAAAGTGGTTTCCTGCACCAACACAAGTGCGAAAAGTGGTTTTTCAACACTAACACAAGTGCGAAAAGAGGTTTTTCAACACTAACACAAGTGCGAAAAGTGGTTTTTCAACACTAACACAAGTGCGAAAAGTGGTTTTTCAACACTAACATAAGTGCGAAAAGTGGTTTTTCAACACTAACACAAGTGCGAAAAGTGTTTTTTCCACACTAATACAAGTGCAAAAGTGGTTTCCTGCACCAACACAAGTGCGAAAAGTGTTTTTCAACACTAACACAAGTGCGAAAAGTGGTTTTTCAACACTAACACAAGTGCAAAAAGTGGTTTTTCCACACTAATACAAGTGCAAAAGTGGTTTCCTGCACCAACACAAGTGCGAAAAGTGGTTTTCAACACTAACACAAGTGCGAAAAGTGGTTTTTCAACACTAACACAAGTGCGAAAAGTGGTTTTTCAACACTAACACAAGTGAGAAAAGTGGTTTTTTCAACACCAACACAAGTGCGAAAAGTGTTTTTTCCACACTAATACAAGTGCAAAAGTGGTTTCCTGCACCAACATAGGTGCGAAAGATGGTTTTTCAACACTAACACAAGTGCAAAAAGTGGTTTTTCAACACTAACACAAGTGCGAAAAGTGGATTTTCAACACTAACACAAGTGCGAAAAGTGGTTTTTCAACACTAACACAAGTGCGAAAAGTGGTTTTTCCACACTAATACAAGTGCAAAAGTGGTTTCCTGCACCAACACAAGTGCAAAAAGTGGTTTTTCAACACTAACACAAGTGTGAAAAGTGGTTTTTCAACACTAACACAAGTGCGAAAAGTGGTTTTCCAACACTAACACAAGTGCGAAAATGGTTTTTCCACACTAATACAAGTGCAAAAAGTGGTTTCCTGCACCAACACAAGTGCGAAAAGTGGTTTTTCAACACTAACACAAGTGCGAAAAGTGGTTTTTCAACACTAACACAAGTGCGAAAAGTGGTTTTTCAACACTAACACAAGTGCGAAAAGTGTTTTTTCCACACTAATACAAGTGCAAAAGTGGTTTCCTGCACCAACACAAGTGCGAAAAGTGGTTTTTCAACATTAACACAAGTGCGAAAAGTGGTCTTTCAACACTAACACACGTGCAAAAGTGGTTTCCTGCACCAACACAAGTGCGAAAAGTGGTTTTTCAACACCAATACAAGTGCGAAAAGTGGTTTTTCAACACTAACACAAGTTTGAAAAGTGGTTTTTCAACACTATCACAAGTGCAAAAAGTGTTTTTTCCACACTAATACAAGTGCAAAAGTTGTTTCCTGCACCAACACAAGTGCGAAAAGTGTTTTTCAACACTAACACAAGTGCGAAAAGTGGTTTTTCAACACTAACACAAGTGCGAAAAGTGGTTTTTCAACACTATCACAAGTGCAAAAAGTGTTTTTTCCACACTAATACAAGTGCAAAAGTGGTTTCCTGCACCAACACAAGTGCAAAAAGTGGTTTATCAACACTAACACAAGTGCGAAAAGTGGTTTTTCAACACTATCACAAGTGCAAAAAGTGGTTTTTCAACACTAACACAAGTGCGAAAAGTGGTTTTTCAACACTAACACAAGTGCGAAAAGTGGTTTTTCAACACTAACACAAGTGCGAAAAGTGGTTTTTCCACACTAATACAAGTGCAAAAGTGGTTTCCTGCACCAACACAAGTGCGAAAAGTGGTTTTTCAACACTAACACAAGTGTGAAAAGTGGTTTTTCAACACTAACACAAGTGCGAAAAGTGGTTTTTCAACACTAACACAAGTGCGAAAAGTGGTTTTTCCACACTAATATAAGTGCAAAAGTGGTTTCCTGCACCAACACAAGTGCGAAAAGTGGTTTTTCAACACTAACACAAGTGTGAAAAGTGGTTTTTCAACACTAACACAAGTGCGAAAAGTGGTTTTCCAACATTAACACAAGTGCGAAAATGGTTTTTCCACACTAATACAAGTGCAAAAGTGGTTTCCTGCACCAACACAAGTGCGAAAAGTGGTTTTTCAACACTAACACAAGTGCGAAAAGTGGTTTTTCAACACTAACACAAGTGCGAAAAGTGGTTTTTCAACACTAACACAAGTGCGAAAAGTGGTTTTTCAACACTAACACAAGTGCGAAAAGTGTTTTTTCCACACTAATACAAGTGCAAAAGTGGTTTCCTGCACCAACACAAGTGCGAAAAGTGGTTTTTCAACATTAACACAAGTGCGAAAAGTGGTTTTTCAACACTAACACACTGCAAAAGTGGTTTCCTGCACCAACACAAGTGCGAAAAGTGGTTTTTCAACACCAACACAAGTGCGAAAAGTGTTTTTTCCACACTAATACAAGTGCAAAAGTGGTTTCCTGCACCAACACAAGTGCGAAAAGTGGTTTATCAACACTAACACAAGTGCGAAAAGTGGTTTTTCAACACTATCACAAGTGCAAAAAGTGTTTTTTCCACACTAATACAAGTGCAAAAGTGGTTTCCTGCACCAACACAAGTGCGAAAAGTGGTTTTTCAACACTAACACAAGTGCGAAAAGTGGTTTTTCAACACTACCATAAGTGCAAAAAGTGTTTTTTCCACACTAATACAAGTGCAAAAGTGGTTTCCTGCACCAACACAAGTGCGAAATGTGGTTT